>NC_090240.1:29844846-30124846 GCF_024489055.1 Chanodichthys erythropterus
ATAGATTTCAGGAGAAAAAGCTGCATTTTATGCTGAAAAAAACTAAACACCTAATTTAATGGGTTGCTTTACAAAGTTTAAGCACTAAAAACCAAGGGAAAAAATATTTGAACTAATACTCAACTAGCTGCAGTTAAATGATTTTACATTCAGTATGCAGTTTTATTTAGTCTTTTAAACGTGTTCCGATGTGTTTTTATTTATTAATCTATTTTCATTGAAATGAATCAGAACTGGACCAGCAATGCAAACAAACTGACATTAATTTACTTCTTGCAGGCAGAAAAAATAAATTTTTCTAACCCATCCACAACAACAACATTCGGAGAAATGTTAGAATGTTCCCTTTCACGACAATCAGTGCTGACATTCCAAAACAATGACTGACATCTTTATTTGTGACAGCACAATAATTGTAGCAATCACATTTCAAGTTGCGTGATGTAGGATCATTACTCTCTCTGGTTGGATTTGTACCTCTAGTTGTTCTGGTAATTTCACTAAACAAGACAAGCTGCTACTATAATTGTTTGCAGCAGTTCCAGGATTCACTCATATTTGGCTTTGCTTGAACCAAACTATAATCTGTATATATATGATTTTCATTTTCAGCTGCTTTCCAAGACTAGCTTGCATGGATTTTGTCTTATGTATGTCAAAGAGCAGAGGCTGTTTTTAACTTTGTCATTTCCAAGTTCTCTAGCTTTCAACAGTACCTAGCTTGTAGCCTAATGGAAACAATTTAAAGTATCAGTTCTGGCATGTAGAGCTCATTAAGACAACAACACATTTGGTGTTACTGTGTGGTAACCATTATCCTTTGCCAGGTTGCGTACCTTGGCCTTGTCATTTTTTTCTAGGCCAGGAAACCCCAGAGGACTGCCAGCATTATGTTCACGCACCACGCAATATTTACATCGAGTTTGAATCCGATAAAGATCCAACATATGATGCCATTACTGTGTCATGGAACCCAAGCCAATATGGTAATGTCTGTCTGTCTGTCTGTCTGTCTGTCTGTCTGTCTGTCTGTCTATCTATCTATCTATCTATCTATCTATCTATCTATCTATCTATCTATCTATCTATCTATCTATCTATCTATCTATCTATCTATCTATCTATCTATCTATCTATCTATCTATCTATCTATCTATCTATCTATCTATCTATCTATCTATCTATCTATCTATCTATCTATCTATCTATCTATCTGTCTGTCTGTCTGTCTGTGTCTAATTATTTGATTGATGTACACAGGTATTGCATTTTTACGTGGATTTCAAGTAATCCTTCAGGCTCTTGGTGGATCTCAGGTCTCATGTCAGCTCTTTCTCCTGGGTAGCAATCAGTCCCTCACTGCTGCACATGCCCAGAGGGTATGTAATTAATAAAAGCTCCCTACAAATTAGGTAGTATCCAATGTAAGTTTAATTTTGTTTAAAATAGTGTAATATATTTTCAAACTGTAAGAAAAAATAAGGCCTTAAAATGTTAGTTCATCCAAAATGTAAAATTCGGACATCATTTACTCACCCTCATGTTGTTCCAAACCCGTAAGACTTTTATTCATCTTTGGAACACAAATCAAGATCTTTTTTTGATGAAATCTGACTGCATTCTGTCCATGGACTGCTTCTCTAACCTGATCTTTGTTCATAAAGAGTTCGGAAAATGAATCCATAGGAAACAACCATTTTAGTCCAAGTTTTAACATGCACGCTTGAGCTTCCAGAAGAGGCTTGTTCTCATGCGTCATTTAGCTTTGGCCGAGCATCTGTTTATGTTTACTGATCAAGATTTATATGAGTAAAAGCCTAAATTCAATCTGTTCATTATAAAAGCAATCAATTCTAAGTCACTAAACCGCTCCATTCATATGGATTAGTTTTCCAGTCTATTTATGAACTTTTTGAAGCGTCAAAGATCAAGTTGCAAAGGCAGTCTAAGAACATCTATGTCAATTAGTATGTACTACTTCCTGAAGATTATGTAATGTATTTCCTTGATGATTTTTTGTTGTTGCTGTTGTTTGTTTGTTTTACAGGTGTATCACTCAGATCCCTTCACGCATCTGCTTTTGGACACCGAGTATGTCGTGACTGTCATGGCACTGCCCGTCCCCGAGCAGTGGGACGATTTCTATCAGAAGAAACAGTTTTTCACACGCAGTAAGCGTTTCCCTTTTGATTAAAAACAAACAATGTAATTAGTAATTAGTGTAAATTAGAGAATTGAGTTTAATTTATTGACACAGAAGTCATATTTAATGTGAGTTTTATCCTAACACCGTGTATACACCGGACACGCACAGCGCGATGCTTCAAAATACAATATAGAACCCATTATAATCAGTGTTGCTGTCTACACTGAATGCGGAGTGACGTGACACAACAAATTCCCAGATTCCCCACAGTAAACGGATTCCCCGTTCTATTTCTGACGTAATCCAAGTACTTTGCAACCAAAGACTATAGACAAAGACAAGATGTGTCACTCATATTGTTTTGAATGCGAGAAAGTGTAACGCGCAATATGGCGGAATAAGTCCCGCCTTCTAAAGCCAAGAGCCAATCGCCGACTGGTAAAGTCATCGCGTCACTTCAGCGGCCGTTAGAATCACCGGTTTCTATAGAAACAGTCAGACGCGCGCCTCCGAAGAGACGCGCATTTAGGTCTGCGCATGCGCACCAAGTTTTTTTTGTCATGATTCGAGCGTTTAGAAGCTAAATTTATGAGTCGGTTGTTGTTAGATTTCATTGGTGATTTCAAATATCAAATTTAATCGTAAGGTTGACGAACAGTTTTGGAGAATCTGATGTTTCCCCATTCAAAGAGATAGGAGCTGCATGATGCCCAGGATGCCCAAGAGGCGTTTCAAAGATGGCCGCCGAGTGAAATGACTTGTCTACAAGACGTGTGACTCGTATTGTTTAACGCGCTAACGCGCAATATGGCGGAATAAGCCCGCCTTCTAAATAAGAGCCAATCGCTGACTGGTAAAGTCATCGCGTCACTGCAGCAGACGTTAGAAGCTCCGGTTTCTATAGAAACAGTCAGACGCGCGCCTCTGAAACATGGCAGAAGAGACGCGCATTTAGGTCTGCGCGTGCGCATTAGCTTGATCCAGCCTAAAAAATACAGTTTTTTGTCATGATTCGAGCGTTTGGATAAAACATTTATAAGGCAGCTGTTGTCAGAATTCATTGGTGATTTCAAATATGAAATGTAATTGTAAGATTGGCGAACAGTTTTGGAGAATTTGATGTTTCCTCATTCAAAGAGAGAGGGCATGATGCCCAGGATGCCCGAGAGGCGTTTCAAAGATGGCCGCCGAGTGAAATGACTTGTCTTAAAGGGACTTTGCTATAGAATAACACGTTAAACGTTTTTTTGTCATGAGCGTTTAGAAACAAAATTTATGATAAAGCTGTTGTCATATTTCATTTCAAATATGATTTTAATCCAAAGCTTGGCAAACCGCTTTGGAAAAATTGATGTTTCCCCATTACAAGAGATAGCTGCGCTTGCATGCCCGAGATGCATTTCAAAGATGGCTGCCGAGTGAAATGATTTGTCTTAGGGACTTTGTTTGCGACGGTCGGTTTGTTGCGTTCAGTGTAGACAGCTTTTAGCTGTTGTGGCGCGATGCAATGGTCAGGTCTGGTGTTAGACATCTACTATAATACAATATTTTTGCAGGTTCCTAGATTCTTCATGTCAATGAATAAATGTATGTTCCCTAATTGTCCAGCGGTAGAACTTTTGTTAAGCATGTCAGAGGTTATGGGATCTAATCCACCTTCCTATAGTTTATTTTTTTCCTTCATTCAAACCAAAGATGTTCATCAGCGATTGTATATCAAGACCAGGGACAATTTTGTGCGCAATTTGTTTTGTGATATATTTAAGCACTCGTCTGTGTGAAGACTTTTCACAAGCTCGAAGAGAACATTGTTGCTTTCCGCCACTGATAACACTGGCAACAAACACGCAGCATGATACATTCCAGTGCCAGTTCGCCTCTTATTTAACAAACAAATGAAATGAATACTCTGCTAGCCAGCTGGAGATGTTTCATTTGCATTAGGTACATTTGTCCAGTGAGATGTTTCAAAAAGTGGAGGGGACAATATCGACCTTGGCAAAAAGTGGTGAGGGACATGTCCACCCTGCAAATTACGCCTGTGATTAACAATGTTGACAACTTGTGTCTCTGCACAATTAGAGATTCAGTTTAAGTTGTAATAAACTTGACAAATGCTTCTGTTTGTTTTCAGCATGTCCTGAAAAAAATGGTCTTGAAAAGTGTAAGAAAGGTGAGTGTTTTAGCCATCACGTGTCTTCGGTGTTTCTGTTGATCATGGTACACAGTCCTCAGATGTATGTCCTTTCATTCATTATAGACTGGTATCCCAGATATGTTAAGGTCCAACAGGAGAACCAGGATGTTTATGTGACCTTTAACCTTGCACCTGAGAACTTTGAAGTCCGTCAGTATTTTTCATCATGTTTTGGTGGTGGGCTACGAAATTACACAAGCATCACACCGGTGAGTTTTTTTAAATATATATATATATATATAAAATATATATATAACAACAAATTAGAATTAAAAATAAAAATTTAAAATGAAATACAATTTCTCAGATGTTTACCTGATAATTATTAAATAATAAAAATGTTTGATGATGTCCAGGATTTCAGTCTCAACAAGACACATCACACATACCGCTTGCAGAATCTCCGAGCAGGTACAAATTACACCTGTGAGGTGAGTCTTCATTTCTCGGATTAATTGGGTGTGTGTTTGTTTAGCATACTCTATTAAACTGCCAATGATTGAGAGATAAAATTATGTCAATTACACAACTCTTCAGGAGAATTGAAAAGTCTGTGCCAATAGGTTCCTACAAATATTTGCTGTCACTTTCAAAATATATAATACGCAAATGTTTTTTTATTGCAGACATTTCCCAGTACAAATGTTTGCCTTATTTATCACATTCTCTGTAGTTTTATATATATTTTGTTTTCCCTCCAGATTGCTGCTGATGTCCTGGATGCAGTCAGGAAAACATTTGTTGTTGTAGTTAAACATAGCTCTGAAGGTAAAGTTGAACTGTCAGTCAAAAAAGATCACTCATTCAGCTTAAAACTGATAAGGACATGTTAGAGTTTACTGTTCATGCATAACATATTTTTACGCCCTCGTCATTGAACGCAAATGTGATATGTGTTCAATGCTTTGCCTTCAGCGATTATGTGGAGCAACATGCCAGGCAGCTTTTAAATAAAGAGGCAACACCCACTGAAACTGTTACATTATCAAAGACCTCAATAATCTGTTTGGTATTTTTACTGTCTCTCTATCAGAGCCACCTACGCCCCGTTTCACAGAAAGCCCTGTACTGATGGCACTCTTGCCCGTGGGAATCCTGCTTGCGTCTACCGCAGTGCTCACCTTCACTGTGGTCTACAAGAAAAGACTAAAGAAAAAAGTCCAGACCAAAATGAGACCAGGTTTGAGTTTTATAAGTGATTGTACTTCATTTACATACTGGTCATTTACAAAACTGTTATTTAGCGATATTGAATATTTTGTTTTTTAATCATTTGGGAAGTTTACGAGGCGTTTTTGAGAATAATTATTTACTAATGGGCAGTTATGTTTCCTATTTATCAGAAATCATCGAACAGTACTATGACAAAAAGTTGGGTGAAGGACAGTGTGTTTTGCTTGACAAAACCACCCATCCCCCTAGCCTTCTGATTTGCTACTCGAGCAACGATGGTCCTGCCCATGTCAGAGTCGTGCTGCAACTTGCTGCTTTTTTGCAAAAGCACATGGCTACTCAAGTAAGTGTTTTAGGATTAAACCAGACTGAGAATGTTATTTTAAACGACTTGTTTTTTTCCCATCCATCTTTAAAGGGTCATTAAACTTTTTTTGTTTGAGATTATTAGACATTTTTTGAATTTAATAGGAATGTAGGTGGTTGTGTATAATTTTGTAAATTTTTCAGCTAATTTTTATATTTTATATATCTAATGGGAATGATTTTTAGGCTTAGTTAATAACAACACTTATTCTTTCAGTTCTAAAATCAAAGTCCCAGGTGAAAAAGTACATTAGTGCTCTATTTTCGTGCAGTAATTTTGTACTTAATATACTAAAAATTCTTCTTAAGTACTTCTTAAGATCATCTTAAGAACATCTAAGTGTACTTAACTGTGCTATTTTGAGACACCATGAAATATGAACTAAAATGTGCTTTTAAAGGTGCTCTAAGCAATCCTGGGTGGAGTAACTTCCTGTTGACGTTTCGAAGTGTTGTCAAACAAAACAGAGGCTAGCTAGACCCTCCCTCCTCCTCCTCCTCCCCCTTCCCTCCGTGCTTCCTGAAACAGTCATGAACGCGCATTTAAAATCATTCTTGTCGGTTATTGGCTGGAGCATGTTTATTATGTTAAGTGGTCCAGGCTGCACCAGTTTGTTTTTATTGCCATTTTTGGAGCTTGTGGCGACTACAGAGACTGCGTTTTTTTACAGGTGCTGCGTCCGAAATCACATACTACATGAGTAGGTACTACATTTGAATTTGAACGTACTTCTCGACCATTAAAACAGTACGTTCTATATAGTATGAATATGGTAGTATGAATAAAAATTCAGACGTACTACATCCGCCATGTTAATGTTGTCACTTGTCATGCGTCGTCACAACAGCGCGAAAATTTAAAGGGCCTGCTCTACTCCGCTTTCATCAGCAATGGTTTTTTATTAATGCTAACCGCTTTCATCGTTGTTTTAACGTCGATTCAATCAACAGCTTAAAGGAGGCATAGGTCAGCTGCTCGCAGACAGGGACGTGCACAGGGGGGTTGCTCAGGTTGCCCGGGCAACTGCCCATATGCCCTTCTTGACTCACGTTGCCCTTCCGAGGTGGAAAAAAATAAATAAAAAAATCGTACAATGGATGCAGAATTTCACGTAGGCCTAGATTAAAAAAAAAAATCGCAAAGCCTCATTCACTTCCATATTCGGGCACCCGTCCGAAAGTGAAAGTCAGTAGGGGAAGGGCAAACTCTGTTTACGTGGCTGCAGCGCTGCACGCGACCGGCACCTGAGCTGAGCCTGCATGAGCGGTACTAGAAGGAGATTGTCGCGGTTGTCGGGTGGGACGACTTAACGTTGTCGGAAAGGTGAGTAAGGTCGTTAACGAAAAAACGAAAACTAGGTGGGAAAAAACATCGTCGTTAACTGAAATAAAAATAAAAACGAGGCATTACAAAAAAACGATAACTAACCAAAACTGTAATGTGTGTTTGGCAAAACTAACTAAAATAAAATTATAGATTAAATGTCCTTAGTTTTCGTCTTTGTCAATGTCTTTCATAGAGCAAACGTTCAGCTGCATTTCATTTCCCTGCGTCTCTCACTCACGCGTCTCTCTCACATACTCGCGCGCGCATAGCCCCTCCCCTCCGTGCACACCGCGCCTCCATGAGAACAAGTGTTGGAAGCAAGTTCGCGAAAGGTTGGTATCTCGTGAAAACCTTTACACAATCTCACACATTAAAAAGTGGTATAAAAATATTTTTAATTCTGAATATAATTTTGTCAGTGTGTTAATGTCGACCCGAGAAGCGATTGCTACTTTAGAAAGTTAACTAGACGCAAGTTTGAGGTAAAATGCACTTGGGTTGTCGATGTCAAAACACTATTTAAGATGTTTGGTAGGGGAGTGCCCTTTTTAGGTCAGAGCAACTGCCCCTCAAAATTTCTGTGCACGTCCCTGCTCGCAGATCACGCTTTCTTCAACAGCTTGTTAAATATGCCAAAGTATAATCTCCTATTTAGCTAGGAACTTTTACCTCTGAATAAAAATACATCTGTGAATATTACGACAGAGGCTGATTTGAAGCAACGAAATTAAGTAATTTATTGTTAAAAATGAATGCATATAAAAATACACGAGAAACAAAAGACATGAATCAATGAACAAACTTGAATACATTATATATAAATAAATAATGTGTAGATAGACAGAGAGGGCGAGAGAAATGCACAACACAGCCTAAATATTAAATACAATATATACAAATAAATAATAATAATAATCCTTACATTTATATAGCGCTTTTCTGGGCACTCAAAGCGCTTTACATATTGAAGGGGGAATCTCCTCAACCACCACCAATGTGCAGCATCCACCTGGATGATGCGACGGCAGCCATATTGCGCCAGTACGCCCACCACACACCAGCTTATTGGTAGAGAGGAGACAGAGTGAGGAAGCCAATCAGTGTATAGGGATGATCAGGAGGCCATGATGGACAGAGGCCAATGGGCAAGTTTGGCCAGGCTGTCAGGGTTACACCCCTACTCTTTTCGAAGGACATCCTGGGATTTTTAATGACCACAGAGAGTCAGGACCTCGGTTTAACGTCTCATCCGAAGGACGGTGCTTTTTGTCAGTATAGTGTCCCCATCACTATACTGGGGTGTTAGGACCCACACAGACCACAGGGTGAGCACCCCCTGCTGGCCTCACTAACACCTCTTCCAGCAGCAACCTAGTTTTCCCAGGAGGTCTCCCATCCAGGTACTAACCAGGCTCAGCCCTGCTTAGCTTCAGTGGGCAACCAGTCTTGGGCTACAGGGTGATATGGCTACAATACAATGATAATAATATACATATTCTAAAAAAACTACAAACTGTGAGCCCTATGAATGTTGCTGTCCGTTAAGTTTTCTAATCTCATTAAACTGCTTAACAACGAACGTCTCCGTTAAATAAAACAGTGTTAGCAAGCGGATGTAACTTATCTCGACCTGTTCGTTAGATGTTTAATCATTATTACTGACAGCACATCAAGCTTTTTACAGCCAACTCTTAATCTTCTCATTACATTGTTTACACTTTCAATAAGTCAGCCGTTTACTTACATAATGTTAAACAAGTGCAGTTTAACCACAATAAACACTGTTTTTCCCTGAGGTACTTAAGGGCTTGAATGAGCTGCATACGGCGGCATATCGCCGCTTTCCGCCATTTTTGAATATGAATATGAAGAATCCTCTCCTGTGGCATCACGGTATAGCGCAGCGTCCATCGAATGCCTACTACAGAATTCGGGCGGAAGTAGTATGTCATCCGGGTACTTCTCGCCTACTGTTTTTCGAATACTATGAATTTCGGACGCAGCCAGGGGACAGGCAGCTAGCGGACAGTGAGGAGATGTTTGCTGTATGTGACAAAAAATGTTTTGGCCTAAAAACGCGTGACATCACTTAGAGCACCTTAAATATACTATCTCTGTATTTAAAAAAATGTATTTAGATACCACTTATAGTACATTTGAACCCATAGTGTACTACAAGTGTTAGCTAAATATATTTTTTATATATAGAGATAGTTTATTAAAAGCATATTTTAGTTCATATTTCATGGTGTCTCAAAATGGCACAGTTGAGTACCCTTAGATGTTATCTTAAGTAGTACTTAAGAAGAAATTTTAGTATATTAAGTACAAAATTCTTGCATGAAAATAGAGTACTTTAAGTACATTATAGAAGTGTATTTTTTTCACCTGGGGTATTAGAGAGAAATCAGAATTGCGACTGTTACAAAGAGCCATGGATCACAGTCATTAGATTCTCCACACTGGCCATCAGCATGTATGGAAGCTTGTTTCCACCATTAAATAAAAAAAGGTAATTGTGACTCTTTTTCTCAGAATTGCAAGATTTAAACTCATAATTGTGAGTTATAAAGTCAGAATTGGCAATTTCTATGAAGTCAGATTTGGCAATTCTGACTTTTTTTTTCTCAGAATTGTGAGATATAAACTCGCAATTCTGGGTTTTTCTTCACAATTCTGATTATAACTTGCAGTTGTGAGTTTATATCACACAATTCTGAATTTATATCTCACAGTTCTGACTTCATATCGTGCAATTCTGAGAAAAAAAGTTAGAATTGTGAGATAGAAAGTCACAATTATCTTTTTACATTTTTATTTCATGGCGGAAACAAGCTTCCATAGCATCTCAATTTATATATATATACATATACATACATATAGTGCCCTCCACAATTATTGGCACCCTTAGTAAATATGAGCAAAGGTGGATGTGAAAATAAATCTGCATTATCTTTTTGATCTTTCTAACCTTTCATTGAAGGAAAACAGTTGAAAGTGGGGGAAAATCACATTATGAAATGAATGTTTTTCTCCAATACACGTTGGCCACAATTATTGGCACCCCTAGAAATCCTTATGAGTAAAATATCTCTGAAGTATATTTGCATTCATATTTACATTTTTTTAGCACACCAGGGTGATCATGAACATGAAATTGCCATGACTTCCTGTTCCACAGTAGTATAAATATGTGTAAACACAAAGGCCAAATTCCCGTAATCATTCATCACAATGAGTAAAAACAAAGAATATAGTTCTGATGTGCAGCAAAAGATTGATGAGCTTCACAGAATAGAAAGTGGCTGTAAGAAAATACTTAAAACATTGAAAATCCCCATTTCCACTATCAAGGCAATAATTAAGAAGTTCCAATCAACTAAAGATGTTACAAATTTGCTTGGAAGAGGACGAGTGTCTAAATCGTCTTAATGCACGGTGAGGAGGAAAGTTTGAGTGGCCAAAGACTCTCCAAGGATCACAGCTGGAGAATTGCAGAGATTAGTTGAGTCTTGAGTCTCAGAAAGCCTAAAAAAAAAAAGATCAAACAGCACCTACATCTCCACAAGATGTTCGGGAGGGTTTCAAGAAAAATCCTCTGCTCTTATCCAGAATCAATCTCCAGCATATTCAGTTGTCAGTCAAGACTGGAACTTCAAACGGGACCGGCTTCTGTGGTAAGATATAACAAAAAAAAAAAAGAGCTTTTTGGCAGAAAACCTACCAGATGGGTTTGGTGCAGACATGGATAAAAAGTACCCCATGCCCACGGTTAAATATACTGCTGGATCTTTAATGTTGTGGGCCTATTTTTCTGCTGGAGGTCTTGGACATCTTGTTCAGATACATGATATCATGGATTCTATCAAATACCAACAGATAAAAAATCAAAACCTGACCGCTTCTGCTAGAAATCCAATAATGGGCCGTGGTTGGATCTTCCATTATCCAAAGATCACAATGATCCAAAACAAACATCAAATCCAACACAAAAATGAGTCACTGAGGACAAAATGAAGCTTCTGCCATGACCATCCCAGTCCCCTGACCTGAACCCTAAAGAAAATGAGTGGAGTGAACTGAAGAGAAGAAACACCAACATGGAGCTGGGAATCTGAAGGATCTGGAGATATTCTGCATGAAGGAATGGTCTCTGATCTCTCCTCAGGTGTTCTCCAAACTCATCAGGCATTATAGGTGAAGACTCAGAGCAGTTATCTTGGCAAAAGGAGGTTGCAAAACGTTTTGAATACAAGGGTGCCAATAATTGTGGCCAACGTGTTTTGGAGAAAAACGCATATATATAATAATCTACATTTAAAAATTTTATTTAAACTAATTCCATAAATTAAAAAAAATAATGTCTATAGAAGGTTATTTGGACTCTCCATCTCTTAATTCTCCTTATTCTCCTTTTTCTTTGTAGGTGCATTTAGACTTGTGGGAGGCCTTGAGCATTATGGAGGAAGGCAGTATGGGGTGGCATTGCAGGAGAATGAAGGAGTGCGACTTTGTGCTGGTCATTTGGTCCCGAGGTCTCTGTCAGAACCAGTCTGAGGACGAGGAACCTCTGCAAAACACCGCCTTAGCTACCGTTTCCATGATCGGAGAGGAGTTGTGTCATGCAAAAGCATTGGGTCGAGACCTCTCCAAATACATGGTGGCCATTTTTGAGTACTCACAAGAGTCTGATATCCCAGCGGCACTAGGTCTCGCTTCAAGATACACCCTTACTAAAGACTTACCTTTGCTCTTCTCTCATCTTCATGGAGTGGCTTTGCAGAAGCCTGGAGTTTACCTACAGGTGGAGAACATTTCCGAAAGCGGGTACTGTAAACTCCCAGCTGGGGCTGCACTACAGCTAGCCATCCAGGAGGCCGAGGCACAGTTTTCTGAGGAGCCGACTGAAGAGGAACATGTAGGAATTCCAATCATTTCATAAAGATCTCAAGAACTGCATTGATTAATGCAGTCACACCCCAAAGTGTGCAACTCTGGTGCAGTTCAACAGAAATATAAACGCAACACGGACCAAAAACATGTAAACAAACCAAAAACAGGACATAAGGTCACAAGATGCCACCCTAAAAAAGACATGTGTATCCTCGCTCATGACTTCTCTGGAAACTTCCTTGCTCTCAGATGCCCTTCAAGATGGCTGAGTTCGATCAGTTTCCAGGTCAAGGGCTGGAGGACGAAGGAGCGAGGAAATGAGGAAGCATCATTTTGAGTATTGAGAAGCACCCAAGCACTCGTCAACATGGACGTCAATTGTTGTTCTGTCTCTTTTCTGACTGTGAAACAAAGGTCCAAGCCAGTGTTGGACAAAAGAATTAGTGCAAAAAATAAAAATGTGAGCTGCGTTCATTGTACGAAATTACACATACATTGTACGAAATTATGAAATTCGTAAGAGAGTGCTATTGGGGTCAGTGTAAAAATGTTAAAATATAAATAAAAAATTACTGAATAAAAAAAATTATGAAAATAAATTGATTTAAAAAAAATCTAAAGAAAGAATCAATCTAGTGCAGCGCAGTAATATGAGTAGAAAAAAATAAAATAAAAATGTGACAATAAAAACATACAGTGAAAGTGGAATCTGAGCCATATTTAAAGATATGCGTGCTGAATATCATTAGGCATGCAGAATACCACAGTAACCACATAACATCATTCAGAACACCTTAGCAACCACCTACATCAACTACAGGAGATTTGCATTGACAAGTACCATCTACTTTATCATAGTTGCATCTTAGGCTGCTTTTTAGATTGTTGTGGAAAGCAAATTAGAGGGAACCTGAAGTATATTGAGGCTGCCGAATGCTATGAGTGATTTTTCATATAAATGTGTTCATTTTGGCATATTTGTGTAGTGCATATGTTCATGAATGATAAACATCATGTTACAGTGGATATTCCTTGTATTTGCATGCATTTCCATTACAGTTGTTCTAAATGGGGAACAAAATTGTTCACGAGGACACTTTTGATTTATTGTAGTAAATGAATGAAATTGTGTAATTTGTTTACCTGAAGTGTTATTTTTAATTATTACTTTTTATTATATTGTATGCAAAGCCAATTTCTCAACATTGAGTGTTACTGTTGCAACAGTCTGTGTTTGTATAACATGAAGGGAAATTACTAAACTTTGACAAAATGCCTCTAACTGTGCATGGTCTTACATTATAATAATGCAAGTTTTTTTTTTAAAAATATATTTTTATAATGCATAATCTTCAATTCAACCACTATTAAAAACACACCTATGTCTCAATGAGTTACATATCTCTGTTTTTAGAATATAAGCTAATACTCCTACACAAAATGTTTATGAAAATGTATGAATGCATGATGTTTTATAAATAAACTTTAATTTTGTAAGTAGCTAGGGGTATTTTATTTGATTGATATGTTTTTGCTTTGGTGTACAATCTGAAACAGCTGGCTGTTCTCATAAAATTCCTATGTTGGAAAGCCTTGATTTGCGAACATAAAACACTGTAAGCAACCATTTACTTGGTCCTTGGCAAGGCCTTCAAACCACATCTTTCCACAATACAGTAAACCGATTGTAAATTCCATCACCAATATTTCTTGTAATATCTTGCCAAAGCTGTTGAGAAAATTGGCAATGCCAACAAAGCTGAGCAAAAGTTCAAGTTTTTACACACAGAAAACATGTTATTTTTAAACTCTTTTTGGAGTAATATTTATGGGGGAATTTAGAATGAAATATTTTACTGTGGGCTGCACTTTTTTGTAGTGAATGTTTTCTGTTAAGCTGTTCCACTTTTCAGTCCCATGGGCATGATATCAAATTAGAACAATAATCAAATTATTTCTACATAAACATTATAAGCACAACTGTGGAGTTGGAACGGTTTAAATTGATACATAAAACCCCCGGTTTCACAGATAAGGCTTAAGCTAGTCCTATAGTCTAAAATGCATGTTTGAGCTGACATAATCTAAATGGGCCCTAGAACTTTTTTTAAAAAGATGTAATATAAGTCTAAGGTGTCCCTTGAATGTGTCTGTGAAGTTTCAGCTCAAAATTACCCATAGATTTTTATTAATTTTTTTAACTGCCTATTTTGGGGCATCCTTAGAAATGAGCCGATTCAGGGTGTGTGGCCCTTTAAATCTCATGCTCCACGCCCCAAGAGCTCGCGCTTGCCTTAAACAACATAAAGAAAAAAATTCAAACAGCTAATATAACCCTCAAAATGGATCTTTACAAAGTGTTTGTCATGCAGCATGTCTAATCGCGTAAGTACAGTGTTTATTTTGATGTTTACATTGATTCTGAGTTTGAGGCTGTGCTCCGTGGCTAACGGCTAATTCTACACTGTTGGAGAGCTTTATAAAGAATGAAGTTGTGTTTATGAATTATACAGACTGCAAGTGTTTAAAAATAAAATAGCGAGGAAGAAATTATGGTAACTTTAACCACATTTAACAGTACATTAGCAACATGCTAACGAAACATTTAGAAAGACAATTTACAAATATCACTAAAAATATCATGATACCATGGATCATGTGAGTTATTATTGCTCCATCTGCCATTTTTCACTATTGTTCTTGCTTGCTTACCTAGTCTGGTGATTCAGCTGTGCAGATCCAGACGTTAATACTGGCTGCCCTTGTCTAATGCCTTGAACATGAGCTGGCATATGCAAATATTGGGGGCATACATCCCGACTGTTACGTAACAGTCGGTGTTATGTTGAGATTCGGCTGTTCTTCGGAGGTCTTTTAAACAAATGAGATTTATATAAGAAGGAGGAAACAATGGAGTTTGAGACTCACTGTATGTCTTTTCCATGTACTGAACTCTTGTTATTTAACTATGCCGAGGTAAATTCAATTTTTGAATCTAGGGCACCTTTAAAATATGTCAGTGCCATTGTTTTGTCTTAAGATGCACAGAGGTAATGTTTTTTTCTAGGGTACGTTTATAAAAGCTACTTAAATACCCAAATTGAACTAAGGCCTAATCTGGCTTAATTTAAACCCTGTCTGTGAAACCAGGCTAAAAGACAGTTAAAACGGTCTAAGATGATTTGCTGGTCTCCTAGCCTGGACCATCTTACGATGGTTTAAAGTTTTTAATGTTGTTTATATGTCTATGTGGTGTTTTTAATATGCTTTAAGACAAATCATGTGCAAATTCGTAAGTCAACACCATTGCTGAGTAGGCCTATTTTCTCTTTAAAACTGCAGTAAACCAAAGACAGTCTCAAACCCGTGGTTTAAAATCGCTGGTGTTTATGATGTCGCAAACTACTTTGTAACCAATCATGTCAACATGCCAGCGGGTTTTAGCATATCATTAACAGTGAACTAACAGGGAAGTGTTGAGAGAAGCCAGGTTATCCCTTTTATATTTTTCTGTTGATATAAAAAATTGTGTAGATTTAGCAATATGGCGGGTGTATGACCAATTACAATGCTGTGATGAACTATATGCCTTTCTTCACTGATGTTCTGAGTTGTTCAAAGCGTTTGTAAGGGAACTGATTGTTAGAAGACAGCTGTCTGACTCTGACATGGCGAACAGGAACATGGTTTGTGTAACATTAGCAACACATTATTAGCTGTTTGATAACATAGTCAAGCGAAAGGCTAATCATATTAATTACCGTTATGTGTCCGATGTTGTAAAGAGCGATACCATTGTGCAGCGTTTACCTCAGTAAGTTGACCGAGTGGATCTCTGAGCTGGCATGAGGAGCAAGTAGAGGCAGGGCTAATTTGCATATTTATTGACCCATGTATAATAAATTAGGCAAGGGTGTAGAGTTACATTCAAGCTGTTTTAAGGCATTAAGATTTTTTTCACAGGACAAAACGTCAAAAAACGTAATTTTGGTGAGGGATAAAATTATTGATTACAGGGGGACTTTAAAGGTGCCATCAAACATTTTTTTACAAGATGTAATATAAGTCTAAGGTGTCCCCTGAATGTGTCTGTGAAGTTTCAACTCAAAATACCCCATAGATTTTTTTTAATTAATTTTTTTAACTGCCTATTTTGGGGCATCATTAAATATGAGCCGATTTATGCTGCTGCCCCTTTAAATCTCGTGCTCTCTGCCCACGGAGCTCGCGCTAGCCTTAAACAGTGCCTAAACAAAGTTCACACAGCTAATATAACCCTCAAATGGATCTTTACAAAGTGTTTGTCATGCATACTACATGCATGCATCGGATTATGTAAGTATAGCATTTATTTGGATGTTTACATTTGATTCTGAATAAATTTGAGGCTGTGCTCCGTGGCTAACGGTTAATGCTACACTGTTGGAGAGATTTATAAAGAATGAAGTTGTGTTTATGAATTATACAGACTGCAAGTGTTTAAAAATGAAAATGGCGACGGCTCTTGTCTCTGTGAATACAGTAAGAAACAATGGTAACTTTAACCACATTTAACAGTTTATTAGCAACATGCTAACGAAACATTTAGAAAGACAGTTTAAAAATATCACAAAAAATATCATGATATCACAGATCATGTCAGTTATTATCGCTCCATCTGCCATTTTTCACTATTGTCCTTGCTTGCTTACCTAGTCTGATGATTCAGCTGTGCTGCTCCAGACGTTAATGCCTGCCCTTGTCTAATGCCTTTCATAATGTTGGGAACATGGGCTGGCATATGCAAATATTGGGGGCGTACATATTAATGATCCCGACTGTTACGTAACAGTCAGTGTTATGTTGAGATTCGCCTGTTCTTCAGAGGTCTTTTAAAAAATTGAGATTTATATAAGAAGGAGGAAACAATGGAGTTTGAGACTCACTATATCTCATTTCCATGTACTGAACTCTTGTTATTCAACAATGCCAAGATAAATTCAATTTTTAATTCAAGGGCACCTTTAAGGCGTTTTTGTATAGCAGAGATATTCTGTTTGAGAAATTGGAACTGGAAAATGATCAAAACATTCCTGATATCTACACAAATCACCTTGAACATTACTCTGCTTATTGACCAAAAGAATGTTACTGTCAAGCCATCTTTTGGAAAAATAATGATTTCTTGTGAGGAATGTTGCCATTACATCCCAAATGAAATGTTGATGTAGACTGACCAATTCAAACCTATCGATGAAAAATGGCCTGTGTTGCTGGTAACCTGTAAATTTAGATCACCACCACCAAGAAGAAAAATCCTAATTGTGAATAAATTAGTCCTATCAATAATGAACCACAGAAAGGTTCTATCATATTAATAAAGCCAGTAAATAGATGATAACCGCGCAGACCTTATTCTCATAGCAGCGCCAGCCATATTTGATTTTTAATACATCATAAATCTCTTCAGTGGGTTATAATGTTATTTAATGTTTTATATTTTGATTGTTTTGCTGACGAAACGCAGCATAAATATCTTTCCAAGAAATTTCAGTAGAAAAAAAGAAAGAAAAAATACACCAGAAATGATAGCTTTAAATACAGCCTTGCTTTCTTTCCTGGTATGGAGCTGATCTGAATAAGCTCATGAATATTAATTAGCGTATACGTGAATGCTTGCGGAAGGTTACCATGCGACGTCGATTTAAAGTGATTAATATTAATCAGCTCAGCTCCCCAGCAGAGTAATGAATATGCATGAGCAGGTGCTCTCTAGCGCCTCCCTTCCATATTCCTCCACACTTTCCATTTTCTTTCCCTTCATTCATCCGCACTGCACACCGCGTCCACAGGCATCATGGTGCTCGATTTAGACCTGTTTCGCACTGACAAAGGCGGCGATCCTGAAATCGTTCGGGAAACCCAGAGGAAACGGTTCAAGGATGTGTCTCTGGTGGACAAACTGGTCCAGGCGGATACAGAATGGAGGAAATGTGAGTAAGGGCTAACGCTAAAGCTAATGAAACACATGGCAGCCTGTGAATGAGAACAGATTGTGACACGTATAACGGATCTGTTAATAAAGATTAAGACTTTACGATAGGAAACACACACTAACTGTGCTATAACACATAATAAAGTTAATGTTAAATGCGTAGAAACGTGCAGAAACCGCACTACCGGTGTACTGGAGTAGCATGTAGCATTGACGCTAATTGTTAACTCACCTGTCATAGTGTGATTAACATTGTTTACGTCAGGTAATAAAACTAGTATCTGTTATTTAGCCTAATATTTGTTTATATTAGGTGTTATTTGGAGACGAGAGGTATGAGTATGTGTTGGTTAAACGTGCCGCAGCATCACCCAGCTGGATCTGATGCAATCTCTATGTCAGAGTGAGAGGAGGAGCTGCTGACTGCTGTGTTCAGATACTTTCACCATTTTCTTGCCTGTCCAACTGAAGTGAAAGTATTAGGGAATGACAGTTTGGCAATTTTGTTCCATAAAATGGAATGGAATAATTACTATATTTCAGCTCTATGTGGTCACATATGAATCAGGACTAAAGACTTAGGGTTGCTTTAAAGGGTTAGTTCACCCGAAAATGAAAATAATGTAATTTATTACTCACCCTCATGCCGTTCCACACCAGTAAAACCTTTGTTAATCTTCGGAGCGCAAATTAAGATTTTAGTTGAAATCTGATGGCTCCGTGAGGCCTGCATAGGGAGCAATGACATTTTCTCTCTCAAGATCCATAAAGGTACTAAAAACATATTTAAATCAGTTCATGTGAGTACAGTGGTTAAATATTAATATTATAAAGCGACGAGAATATTTTTGGAGCGCTAAAAAAACAAAATAATGACTTGTTTAGTGATGGCCGATTTCAAAACAATGCTTCACGAAGCTTCGGAGCATAATGAATCAGCGTATTGAAACATGATTCGGATCACGCGTCTGAAAATCTGCTGAAATCACGTGACTTTGGCGCTCCGAACCGCTGATTCGACACAAAAGATTTATAATGGTCCGAAGCTTCCTGAAGCAGTGTTTTGAAATCGGCGATCACTAAATAAGTTATTTTTTTATTATTTTTTTGGCGCACCAAAAATATTCTCATTGCTTTATAATATTAATATTGAACCACTGTACTCACATGAACTGATTTAAATATTTTTTTAGTACCTTTATGGATCTTGAGAGAGGAAGTGTCATTGCTCCCTATGCAGGCCTCACTGAGCCATCGGATTTCAACAAAAATATCTTAATTTGTGTCCCAAAGATTAATAAAGGTCTTACGGGTGTGGAACGACATGAGCGTGAGTAATAAATGACAGAATTATCATTTTTGGGTGAACTAACCCTTTAAAGTAACCATGAAATCAAAATGGACAATTCTTATTTTCTTTTGGAATATTGAAGTATTTATTATAAATGATTTATCCATACACATTATTAATGTTTTAAAATTCATATGCTCTCACAATCTTTAATTAAAATAAATTCCCATCCCACTTGCAGCGACATCTCTTCTCTTCTCTGATGACGTGTTTACTGGCATGAGATCGACCAATAGCAAACCACAACCATCCAAGGATCCAATCAATTCCCGATGAACAAAATCAAGTACATAAAAGACCAAAATCAACCCTACATTTTCTCTTGTTTGAGAAGCCATTTCACTCGTATATGTCACAATAGTGAAGAAAAATACTATCGCAACTTCAGTTTCATGCCGACTTTAAGGAATAGTTCACCCCAAAATGAAAATTATCTCATAATTTTCTCTTCCTCAAGCTATCCTAGGTATATGACTTTCTTCTTTCAGTCGAACACAATCGGAGTTATAATAATATCCTGGCTTTTCCCAGCTTTGTAATGGCATTGAGTAGTGCCCGAAGCTCCAAAAAGCTCATCCATCCATCATAAAAGTAATCCATTCGACTCCAGTGGGTTAATAAAGGCATCTGAAGTGAAGCGATGGGTTTTTTTGTAAGAAAAATATCCATATTTAAAGCTTTATAAATTATAATCACCGGCAACGGCCGTAGGCACTTTCATTAAAAATTTTCTCCAGGTGATTTCAAATTTTAGTATAATTTATAAAACAGTATGATTACTCTTGCCAGACCACTTGACAATATATCAGTGATATGCATTAATGTTAGAAAATATATTTCTTTTTTTTATGCCTCCAGGTCGCTTCACCGCGGATAACCTAAACAAGGCCAAGAATCTGTGCAGCAAAGCCATTGGTGAAAAGATGAAGGTAATTAAAGCAGTTCTCATTTATTTGTTTTGATGTGTTATCGCTAAGTAATAATAAAGTTCTGCTTGTTGGTCTTATGATGATTTTGTAGAAGAAAGAGCCAGTTGGTGATGATGACACTCTTCCAGAAGAGGTTCAGAATCTGGAAGCCCTCACTGGAGATACGTTATCAGTAAGTTGTGCAATAATGTATAACTCATATTTTGTGTATAATGGACTATAAGTGTACAGTGCTTCCCACACATAGACTTTACATGGGCGGGCCACCCAGGTATAATAATGGCCGCCCAAGTATATTGCAGACACATTTTTGCTTTTATTATTTTTTATCCTCTTATACTTTTATATCCGCCCAAGATAATGAAACCATCCATGATCGATTAAAGGATTAGTCCACTTTTAAATAAACTTTAATAATATTGCAATATTGTAATATTAAGTAATATTGTGAAATATTATTACAGTATACATTGAAGCTGAATTTTCAGCATCATTACTCCAGTCTTCAGTGTCACATGATCCTTCAGAAATCATTCTAATATGTTGATTTGCTGCTCAAGAAACATTTATTATTATCAACATTTGCCAAATTTTTTTTTCTAGAAAAATCTTTTGAACTGAAGTGTTGATATATATCCCCATCAAACAATGATCCACAGCCCATCTGTGACCACTAATTCTCCATCCTGTCTCTGGCAGCCCCT
Organism: Chanodichthys erythropterus; assembly: GCF_024489055.1. Taxonomy (NCBI): domain Eukaryota; kingdom Metazoa; phylum Chordata; class Actinopteri; order Cypriniformes; family Xenocyprididae; genus Chanodichthys; species Chanodichthys erythropterus. The sequence continues at coordinate 29,865,907 of NC_090240.1, forward strand.
CACAGTGACTCAGATTAAGAAGGTGCGGTTACTGGTGGACGAGGCTGTGCAGAAGACAGACAGCGATCGTCTAAAGCTGGAGGCGGAGCGCTTTGAGTACCTGAGAGAGATCGGCAACCTCCTGCATCCCTCTGTTCCCATCAGCAACGATGAGGTGAGTTTCAGTCGTCAGTCACAGTGGGTGTTTTTATATACACAATAAATTAGGCAGGTCCGGAAATCCTACAACCACCATGGAAACGTGTGGCCAAAAAAAAAAAGTCACACACTGCCTTTGGTGCCTGGCAGTGTACAATGTAGCAAATGAACCATACTACCATGATGTTGCTTAACGTATTCAACTGGAGATTAAGGTAAAACGTTGTTTCTCTTTCTCAGGATGCTGATAATAAGGTGGAACGCACCTGGGGTGACTGCACAGTGCAGAAGAAGTACTCTCACGTGGACCTGGTTGTCATGGTGGATGGATATGAAGGGGAAAAAGGAGCCATTGTGGCTGGAAGCAGAGGATACTTCCTAAAGGTTTGTTGCCCTTTAACCTAAAATTACATTTTTGTGGATTGTCAAACTGTGAGTGAGGGAACCGAAGAAAAACGGCACTGTTTCTGTGTAAACCCCATCTGAACATTTAAATTCTGAGCATGTGGTAACCATTGTGCCTTTTTGTGCAATATTTACACCAAAAAGCACTAAGCACCCATTTTTTTAATTGTTTAGCTTTCTTGGCTGGTATGTTGTATTTCAGGGGCCTTTAGTTTTCTTGGAGCAGGCTTTAATTAACTACGCACTGCGGATCCTGTACAGCAAGAACTACAACCTGCTATACACACCCTTCTTCATGAGGAAAGAAGTCATGCAGGAGGTCGCTCAGCTCAGCCAGTTCGATGAGGAGCTCTATAAGGTTTGTCCTGTATCTATAACTTTCTACTTTATTTTGACCTTTTGATGTATTTTTTTATTTTTACCCAATAAATTCAAAATCATTTAAAGGTGCAGTAAGCAATTTCTGAGTAATGCTGTTGATATTTGAAATCAACCCAAATAAACACACCCCTTCCATCATTGCTCCACCCCCAAAATGCACAAACACATAACGCAAGAGTAAATTTCTCTTTATCATAGCTAAATCGAAGCAAAATAATGCTTTAGGAAAAATAAAGAGGAGATGATGAATGAATGACAAGGAAAAACAAACAATTAACATATAGTACACAAGAGTTAATACTAGCAAGTTTGTTGTTAGTCGCCAGCAGCACACCAGCTCCAGACGAACAATTACACTCAAAACTGTCTTGTTACTATAGCCAATATTACAACAACACCATATGAAAGATAACAAAGCCAATGTTACTCACGTATAGATCAGAAACAACGCAATCTCAGCGGCCCTTTTCAGGCCTTTCCTGCTTCTCTTCAGTGCTGGAAAACTTCTCTAATATTAATGAGGGTCCTAAAAAAGCTCTTGCCTGCTGATAACCCTTCTTTTTCCAGTGATATTCCTCTGTCCTTTTCTCTTTTGTAATGTTTCTTAGCCATTTTTCTTTAGGCTTTCAATCTTCCTGCTAATTGGCTATATATATGTGTGTATCCACTTAATACAACTAAAAAACTTGATCTAAAGGAACAAAGCATTTAATGTAATGTGTTTTGTTTAGGTGATCGGGAAGGGGAGCGAGAAGTCTGACGACAATACAGTAGATGAAAAGTATTTGATTGCAACATCGGAGCAGCCAATCGCTGCTTTCCTGAGAGATGAGTGGCTGAAGCCAGAGGATCTCCCCATCCGCTATGCCGGCTTGTCCACCTGCTTCAGACAGGAAGTGGGCTCTCACGGCAGAGACACACGTGGGATCTTCAGAGTCCATCAGTTTGAGAAGGTCCGAGCAATTCTATCATGAAAATAATGAGTGAACAATATTAATTTGACTATATTATTGAGTATATTATTTCATGACAAGGAACAGGCCACTATCAAATTTTGCAGCAAGTAAAGATCATGGAAAATGTTCTGGTATTAATTAGAAGAATCTTTTTTGATAACATTTTTTCATGTATGAAGTCACAAAGTCTCTGAATACAAACTCTTTCCATCGCTTTCCAGATCGAGCAGTTTGTGTACGCCTCTCCTCATGACGGCAAGTCCTGGGAGATGTTTGATGAGATGATTGGAACTGCTGAAGAATTTTATCAGTCGTTAGGAATCCCTTACCGCATCGTCAACATTGTGTCAGGTTTGTACACTTTGCCCAGTTTTTTCTATTGAGAGCACCAATGGACCATTTGTTGGCTTTTCTTAGCTTCCCATAAAAAACCTTCAAATGAATTGTTTGCTTTTAATTCACAGGTGCTTTGAACCACGCAGCTAGTAAAAAGCTGGATTTAGAGGCTTGGTTCCCAGGCTCCCAGGCTTTTAGAGAGCTTGTGTCATGTTCAAACTGCACAGATTACCAGGCTCGCCGCTTGCGTATTCGCTACGGGCAGACTAAGAAAATGATGGACAAGGTACAGTGCTACTCCACTGTTTTGAGGAAGGATGCTGGGTAATCTGTATTGACCATATAAGGTTTGATTGATCATTGTTTCTGTTTTCTTAAAGGCTGAGTTTGTGCACATGCTAAATGCCACCATGTGCGCGACCACTCGCGTTATCTGTGCAATCCTGGAGAACTTCCAGACAGAGGAAGGCATTGTTATTCCAGAACCTCTCAAGGCATTCATGCCTCCAGGTGAGCACCGCTATGGATCTGTTTGGCTGGATAGAAAATCTTAAATCCTCAATCTTATTCTACATGCATGGAAAAGATTTGTTTTGGGATTCCATATCCTAGTCGTTAATAATTAGGGTGTGAATCATATGGAATTGAACAATTCTGGTTCATGTTCTGATATTGATTCCTCTGAATGATTCCTTTGGGAATCATACAACACTGCTGATTCATTCGTTCAGCAATCAGACGACACTGGTCGCACTGTATGTTTTAATTCACTACAAAGAACCAATTCATAAGAATCATTTGTTTGGGAATCAAGCAACACTGGTCATGCTGTGTGTTGATTTGCTATATAGCACCGATTCATAAGAGTCATTCATTCTGGAATCAGACAACACTGATCGTGCTATATGTTTTTGATTCACTATAAAGAACTGATTCATAAGTGTCATTCCTTCAAGAATCAGACTCGTGCTGCATGTTTTTGATTCATTCAAAAGAACCAACTCAGAAGAGTCATTAGTTCAAGAATCAGACCATGCTAGTTGCGCTGCATGTTTTTGGTTCTCTCAAAAGTACTGGGTATGTGAGCTATGAGTGGACATTTTAGATAGCTGTTCATTGTATGTAGGTTGTGTTTCCTCGGATTAGAAGAAGTCACCAAATATCAATCAATATTATGGTTTCTTTACTCAGGTTTAACAGAAATGATCAAGTTTGTGAAGCCAGCCCCTATTGACCTGGAGGCAACCAAGAAGCAGAAGAAACAGCAGGAAGGAGGGAAGAAGAAGAAACAGGGCGGTGACGCTGATATAGAGAACAAAGTAGAGAACATGTCTGTCAATGACTCTTAGACACGCCCCCCTGCAATCCCAGCCAATCATAATGGCCCACAAGCTCTCCATTTTCTGTACCCCATTCACAATCATTGTCCACTGAAGCTGTCGCACTGTTTCATCCCTGAGATGTCACTGCCGCAGTTTACTTTCTCTAGGACAGTCCTACTGTGGAGCTCTCTGTCTAACGGTGATGATGGTGTATTTTAAGTCATTTTCATATCATTTGAAATCTTTAATTAAATGCATGGTGTTGTGACAGACATTTAGCCATTAGACCGAAATGCCTTGATGGCACTGTAATTTCCTGGGGCACTGTATTATAATTCTATTGTTGGAATAAAGGGAACATGCATGGTCAATAACAGTTAGTGCTGGGATAATTCTGCATCAGTGCCACATTGGAAGTGGGAGCTTTAGGACATTCTTAATGGAAATCGGTTTTGGATAACGGACAGACCTCTTTCAATATCCTGTCTTACAATTAATATTTGCGCTATATATTTAAAGTTAAAGAAATTATTAATTACTGTGCACTTACCATTCACACACATGTTACAGTGAGCAGCTTTCTGTCATTCACATACGTCCTTTGCTTCATAGGAACATTTCTTCTTGTGATTTGTCTGTAAAACAGGGAATGTTATTATATGTACAGTACTTGCTTAAGATGCCTTGTGTGAGGAGTATGATGGCATTTAATAAATCAATACCTGAAAGAGAAAAGTGTGTCTGAGTTATGTTTTGTGTTATGATTTTGCTGAATGCATGAATACTGTGTGATGGATGTTAAATGTATGAGGCTAATATCTCATTGCACATTTTTATCTGAAGCAACATAACATTTGGGAAAACTTTGAGCAAGTTATTGTATAGGAATCAAAAATTTACCTTTACCAAATTAGCTTGAAAAGAGCACAAGTAGCCAACATTAATATTAGTCATCTTGTGTTGGTGTTTTTAGAAAGCTTATTTGTTTCATATGCCTAAAAAAAAAGGACAGTTTAAGCAGTTTATATTGTAATAAATATATATAGAGTTGTGAAGAAAGATATGCAGAGTTGCTATAAAATGTATTTTTCATTTAGCCAAAGGATGGAGTTCATTGTTTTTTAGCCAAAATTGTATTACAATTAGAGTCAAATGAGAAAACATACATTTTGTGTTTATCCAAATATTGTTAATAAAGGGTTTTGGAAAATCTTACCCACTAAATGGTCACTATGTACACAGCTGGAGGTAATAAAAATAGTTGGAGGTAATAATAACAACAGTAAATTAATTTAAAACAAATTTTTAACGTCATGTAAGAAACATTACTCCCTCCTGGGCTTTTGGAAGTCATTTGATTCATAACTGGAGCACAGTCCCAATAATTTAAGTTTTTATTGTATAACTCTAGGTTTCTTCTTTCCACATTTTTTTTTTTTGTAAAGTAAATGAGCGCTGAGTCTTATGGACTGCAACTCCCAGAAGCCTTTTCTCCAGTCGCCGATATATCCTGCGATTCCATTGGCTCATTGCACTGTCACTCGCCAATAGTATTTCAGAATACTGCCCTTACAAACTGCCACTTCCCAACGGTAAGATGTGAATCTGTCAAACATATCGGCGTATTTACGAAATAATTTGTGTTCGTTTCAGTTAAAGAATAAAAATGTTTATCTTTCATTAAAGGTCCATTAAAGAAGCTGTACAAAAAGCGATGGGATCCGGAGAAAGCACGACCAGGAGAGTTTCTTTCGGCCTAGATGAGGATGACAGGGTGAGGATTCTGCGTGGAGTGAAGGTAACCCAACATCCCATATTTATTACCTTCAAGTCATACTGGTTATCTACGATTATCTTTGGTATTGCGGGATTTTGTTGAGTGAATTTGCAACAGGGTTAGCCGAACGTCCTTCAATGAATGGGACGAGTTTGTGAAAACAGGCCACAATGTTGTCATTTCACTAATACATGAATGTATGGAGTTCTTACGTCTGCAGTCCGCATATGATTGACAGATGGCCTCTGGTTAATGACAGTCGCGTCTTCGGGTTTGAGAAACTGTTTTCTGCTTTGGAAGTTGTGTTGGACTGATAACGTACTAACCTAGTGGCTCCTCAGGTGTGCAGAAGTGTAACTGAAACTAAGGGCAGGTGTATGTATGGTACTGTCTGGACGTTAAGCACGGGTAATCTTTTAATACTCTTTAAACAGAGTTTACTACAGAATTGCTTGTGAGTTTGATTCTGACTGGAATCTTTTGAGTTCGATCACTACATAGATTTTTATATAGATCATATATATAATATAATATAATAATAATAATAATATATTATTATTATTATTATTATTATTATTATTATACAGTTGCAAGAAAAAGTATGTGAACCACTTGCAGAATCTGTGAAAATGTGCACAATTTTAACAAAATAAGAGATATCATACAAAATGCAAGTTATTTTTTATTTAAAGCTAAATTTATCAAAATGGCCCCATTCAAAAATTAGTAAACCACTGTGTGTGGTTACCTGGATGATCTACAACTGTTTTTTTGTTTTGTTTTGTTTTGTGATGGTTGTTCATGAGTCCCGTGTTTATTCTGAGCAGTTAAACTGAGCTCTGTTCTTGAGAAAAAATCTCCAGGTCCCAAAAATTCTTCAGTTTTCCAGCATCTTTTGCATATTTGAACCCTTTACAACAGTGAGTGAATGATTTTGAGATCCATCTTTTCACATGGAGGACAACTGAGGGACTCAAACACAACTATTAAAAAAGGTTCAAACATTCACTGAAGCTCCAGAAGGAAACACAATGCATTAAGAGTTGGGGGGTGAAAACTTTTGAACAGGATGAAGAGGTCCAATTTTTTCTTATTTCGCTTGAATATCTTTTTTTTTTCATTTAGTACTGCCCTTTGGAAGCAACAGAAGATATTTGCATGTTTCTCGGAAGACAAATTAAATACAATTTACCTTGATCTTCAAATTCCAATGTTTTCACACTCCATTTATTAATGCATCATGTTTTATTCTGGAGCATCAGTGAATATTTGAACCTTTTTTTAATAGTTGTGTTTGAGTCCATCAGTTGTCCTCAGTGTCCTCAGTTTGGGGTCAGTAAGAATTTTTATTTTTTTGAAAAGAAATTAAAGAAATGAATACTTTTATTCAGTAAGGATGCATTAAATCAATCAAAAGTGGCAGTAAAGACATTTATAATGTTACAAAGATCAGATTTCAGATAAACACTGTTCTTTTGAACTTTCTATTCATCAAATAATCCTGAAAAAAAATATTGTACACAAATATTTTGTACAATTGTATACATTAAATGTTTCTTGAGCAGCAAATCAGCATATTAGAATGATTTCTGAAGGATCATGTGACACTGAAGACTGGAGTAACGATGCTGAAAGTTCAGCTTTGCCATCACAGGAATAAATTACTTTGTGAAATATATTCAAATAGAAAACAGTTTTTTTTTTAAATTGTAATAATATTTCACAATATTACTGTTTTTACTGTATTTTTAATTAAATAAATGGAGCCTTGGTGAGCAGACGAAACTTCTTTTAAAAACATTAAAAATCTTAGTGGTTCCAAACTTTTGGACTGTACTGTATGTGTCAAATAATGTTCTTAAGTTAGCTTCACACCGAACGCGTCTGGGGCGTCAAATTCGCGCCAGACGCGTCTAGTTGGACGCTTGAACATTTTGAAGTCAGACGCTTCAGACGCGCGTAAAATTCGCTCAATTCGCGCGTATAAACAAAGTGTGTTCAGACGCGAATTCGCGTCATGGGAGGGGCTTTCATCTCTTTCTGCACAGATCCTCTGAATAAACACATAATCTCGTCAGTTGGAAACCTGTAGCGGCAATTTAACTCGGTTATGCCGGCCGACTTTTGCTAGCTAGAAGGTGGGCTAGTATCAACGGCTAAAATCATGCAAAAAGTTTTACAACTAACCAGATTGTCCGATTTCTTCGCTTATTCTCTTCCAGGCAAGGTCCTTTTTATTCCGGTCTCGATAAAAATATAATGACACATCATAGAGCTCAGGGTGGCTAACGTTACACACAGCGACATCTTTGTTCTGGTCTCCGGCATCACTGATCACATCATAAACACGTTACTACCAAAGCAGAGTCCCTGATTGGTTAACGCGCCGCGAATTTACGCCAAAGTTCAGATTTTTCAACTCGGGCGTTTGGGCGTCAGACGCTCAATTCGCGCGTCAGCCGCGTGAACGCTCAATTCGCGCCGCGCCATTCGCGCGTCAACGGCCGATTCGCGCCGCGCTAGACGCTTGATTCGCGCCGCAGGACCTCTAGACGCGCGTTTGCATTAACTTAACATGTAAGTCAGACGCCTCAGACGCCCCAGACGCGTTCGGTGTGAACGCAGCATAAGTCTTTTCTTCCTGTGGGGGGGACTACAATAATTTACTATGAATTAAATGGAAATCAAATTAAATACAATTTATTGTGTAACCAAAATACCAATAATGCCCAAAAGAAAAAGAAAAAACTTAGCGTATGACTTTTAATTATAAACAAGCCCAAAATACACCAGGACTCTTATTTTGAAATGTATGTACTATTGCAGGCTGATCTTACAATCGTCTAAAACATTTTATATAAAAGCCATAAAGTAGACATCGTAATAATTCATCAACTTGAGTTCATTAGCAATCGCTTGGCATAAATCTGCGCTTTTCATCGATTGAGAATCACTTTGAAGCAGACTGAAGCACTGTTGCACGAACTTATAGAACTTGTGACCTTGTGACTTTGCAACATGCAGCACCTGTGGGAATGTTAGTGGGAGTAAACAGTTCTGACGCACACATAACGAGCAGGTACGGAACGACTAGTTAATCGATCGCGGATGGTTTCATTATCTTGCGCGGGTATAAAAGTATAAGATGATAAAAATAATAAAAGCAAAAATGTGTCTCAGAATATACTTGGGTGGCCGTTATTATACCTGGGCGGCCCGCCCAAGTAAAGTCTATGTGTGGGAAGCACTGATGTTCATCAGTCATTTTTATTCTTTCATGTTCTTAGCTGTCTGAAGACGTCCTACAGCGCATGAGGAATGCCAGTGCTGATCCAAGTCCACCTGTCAACAATAAAGAAAACCTAAGTATGACATAATATTTTCCATGTTCATAAATGTTTGCAGTTTATATGCCTGTGTGCTTACGAGTTGCAATTAGTGTGATATTTAATATGTAATGCATGTTAGCGATAATTGTTTTAGATTTTCTATAACTTTGCAGGTCAGCAGGCTCAAACGTCCAGCACATCTGACCCACAACCTCCAAAAACACAAGCCAGGACGACTTTTCCTGACACTAAAGAGGAGCTCAGGAAGAGGTAATCTTGTCTGGGGTTTTTCAGCTGTGGACCTTGGAAAAGTTTAGAGAAAAACTTAAAAATAATAAAAAAGATTAAAATAAAAATAGATAAATGAGAATTGGAATAAGCCTTGCCTGTGAAACCGGGTAATAATGTGTTAAAACTTAACTTAATAGAAACTAAATATTTCCCAAATAACATTTTAAAATTGGTGTAGTATATCAGTTTAAATTAGTCTCTTTTTATATGAACATATATTGCTGCTTTTTAAATTTTAAAATGGGGTCTCTCACATGAAGAGGATCATATTTGGTTGTCTGTGGCATCTAAAAGATTTAAAGGGTTAGTTCACCCAAAAATGAAAATTCTGTCATTTATTACTTACCCTCATGCCGTTCCACACCCGTAAGACCTTCATTAATCTTCGGAACACAAATTAAGATATTTTTGTTGAAATCCAATGACTCAGTGAGGCTTCCATAGGGAACAATGACACTTCCTCTCTCAAGATCCATAAAGGTACTAAAAACATATTTAAATCAGTTCATGTGAGTACAGTGGTTCAATATTAATATTATAAAGCGACGAGAATAAAAACAAAAAACAAAATAACAACTTATTCAGTGATGGCCGATTTCAAAACATAATGAAACATAATGTTCGGAGCGCCAAAGTCACGTGATTTCAGCCGTTGACAGTTTGACACGCGATCTGAATCATGATACCATACACTGATTCATTTATGCTCCAAATCTTCCTGAAGCAGTGTTTTGAAATTGGCCATCACTAAATAAGTCGTTATTTTGTTTTCTTTGGGGCACCAAAAATATTCTCGTCACTTTATAATATTAATATTTAACCACTGTACTCACATGAACTGATTTAAATATGTTTTTAGTACCTTTATGGATCTTGAGAGAGGAAGTGTCATTGCTCCCTATGGAGGCCTAACGGAGCCATGGATTTCAACTAAAATATCTTAATTTGCGTTCCGAAGATGAACGAAGGTTTTACGGGTGTGGAACGGCATAAGGGTGAGTAATAAATGACAGAATTTCCATTTTTGGGTGAACTAACCCTTTAAAACTCCTGCTCTAGTCTAGTTTTTGCCATTGCACAACAAGACAGGATTTTGGACTTAAAAACTGTTTATATATCAACAATAATCAGCATCTCAGAACACCGCTTCACTTTTCAGCTGACCCAAGTCAACTGATCCTGCAATATTATTGCTAAACACAGATCCACATGACACACCTTTAATTTTAGCTCTAAAGAGCCTTTCTAGCTCTACCTAAATTACTTCATGCAAATCTGGTGTATGTGTGAAGCTGACATTTTAATACATTCAACTTGCATTTTCACAAATTTATTTATAAATTAACTAATTATTTTTTTTCATTTATTATGCTTCTAATCTGACAATATATGTATTGATGGTAAATGTCTAAAGAAATGCTCATAAATATGAGTAATAGAAACTGTAGCTCCCACAAAGGAAAAGAATAAATTAGAAAGGGACTCATTTTTTCCTGGATTCTATTCAAGTGTGAATCATAGTAAAAACAAGCATAAGAACAAAGGACAAAACACTGACGCTCAGTGGTAGGTTTAAGAACTGCTGTGAGTGAATCAAGCTTGGCAACAGGCATATAAATAAAGCTGTGTGTGTGTGTGCTTGCACAGGTATGAGCAGCAGCAGGCCATTATACAAGAGGAGTTGGCTCGCATCGCACGTAAAGAGAGAGAGGCAGCGCGGCAGGACATCACTCGAGCGGTGCAGAGAGAGCGAGTACAGACGCGGCAGGAGTCTGAGAAAGCCAAACAGCTGGTGAGACTCTTCTACAAACACTTCAGCACAGCACAATACTTCAGGACAGAAGTATAATGACGCATGCAAACACTGACTCCACCCTGAGGCAGTCAATGTAAATACTGTACATAATGTTAGATTTTTCTTTATCAGTCATCGGCTGATGTAGTGTAAGGAGTTGAATTTCAATGGCACAGTAGTCATACTTTTTTTTTTTTTTCTCCATGTACCATGTTAATGCTATGTTTTTATAAATAATAATTTTTTTTTTTTTTTTTCAATGTTAGTAATGTTACTGTTCAACTACTAGTACTACTGTTCAAATGTTTAGAATCAGCAAGATTTTTTCTTTTTAATGAAATTAATACTTTTATTGATTATTTTAATCAAAAGTGACTGTAAAGACATTTATAATGTTAAAAAAAGATGTTTTTCACAGGTTTCCTATGCAGTTTGGCAAAGTGTGGAATTTGATTTGAGTAATTTCCAGGTCTGGAAAAGTATGAAAAAAAGAAATCAGAGTATGGAAAAATATTTGTTTCCACACTATTGGCTCTATTCAGTTTTTTAATTGATCATACCTGCAAACTAGTCACTTTTTGTCGGAATTAGCCGTTTTTAATCAAAATATGTCTTTTATGTGAATCATTTAGATCCAAAGTGTTTTTTTTTTTCAGGGTGAGTGTGTGTGCGTTACAAGATTCTCACAAGAATCGAAAATGGGCTACTTTCCCATAGACTGGATTGAGTCGCGATCTTTCTTGGTGCTCTGTGGCGTGATAGATCGCTGTAGCGCTCGTGAACCAACCATCTCTTCCGCTTAGGGCTGAACGATTATGGCCTAAAATCAAAACCTCGATTAATTGAACATTTTACCTCGATTGCGATTAATGAACGATTATTTTGTTTGTTTGTTTTTGCCCTCATAGTTCACTGACAAGGTTTATAGGTCTACTGTAAATATGATTGACAATTGAAAGGTGACATTTTTTTCTTTTGAAAGCGTGATCAGACATAACAGCTCACTTTCAGCAGTTATTTTATCTATGGTTCTTAACATTTCTTACAGATTTCTGCTTGTTGTAAATCAGATAAAGATAAATTAGCACAGTACCAGTACATAATGAGAGCAATTGCGTGTGTAAATTAGTCATACCATCTCTCTATTAATTGTGAAGCTGTGGGATGTAACGTTAAATAGATCCTTCAAAAGTAGAAAAATATGTGCTACAATAAGTTTTGAGTTTCTAAACTGCTTAACTGGACAGCGCTGACAACTAGTTTCTGCGTTCCTCTCCATGCGCTCGATCTTCATCTTTTGCGCAGCTACTGTTTGAATGAGTGTTCGTGCCACAATGCAGCTGCACGAGCACGGTAGCCTGAAATAATATACATCCAATCATCTAAAATCGCTTAATGTCCAAACTGGTAAACCTTAAAACAAATACAACTGACAAAGTTTAGTGAAGACGCAAGGCTCACCGCTCGCGCGCTGTCACTATGTGTTGAACCGGCGTTCCTCTCCGTGTTTTGCTTTTATGCCACTGACTGAAAGAGTCACGTGGCTACACACGCGGTAGTATGTTTTTAAGGGGGATTATTAACAGGATTAAAAAAACGAAATAACCGACATGGGAAAATTACGTCGGTTAGAGATTCTGAATTTCGGTTTTGATTACTTTTCAATTAATCGTCCAGCCCTACTTCCGCTTTACTAGTTACAACACAAAATAAACATGAATGAACATCCGAAGGTATGTTGAAAGATACAGTACAACTTACCGAAATCTGTATCCTGTCACATGCAATCGATTAATCATTGTTTCAACCACAGAAAGGCGTCAATAAAACAGCTTGTAAAAATTTCCCATTTAGCCTACCCCAGAAAAGCCGTTCACTGTCCAAAAACCCATTATTTAACTACAAAAATGAACTTCGAGAGGAGCATTTTGCTCAATATATGCACTATAGGCTATTGCATATTCATTGTATCTGTACTTAACATGTGCTTCGGTATTGAATGTATAAATCCATTTTATGACAATCACCATTTAAATGTTTAGGCCTACATAAAAAAGAGTAGAAAAATAATTGTCATTAAAAATTTATTATAACGTTATTATAAAAACTTCCTTATGTGTAATTTAGCTTATATCTAAGTAGCTTACAAATCAATTTTAACCTAATATTATAATATTATACCAGCTGTGGTTCCCTGTATAGTTTACAGCATTTGTTGAGAGATATTTATTTCTTTGAGGAAATTTGCCATGTACTGTACCTGATTAATACTGAATCAAAGGTAATCAAATCAAAATCAAATCGCAAGCTTCTGACTCAAAATCACAATTGTGAAATTTGTCGATGCTCAGCCCTAGTGCCAATTTATTTATTTATTTATTTATTTATTTATTTATTTTTTCACTTGAAGGAAATGTTGTTTTTTCCATTTATGTTCTTGTCAGAGTGCACCAGAATGCTTCATTTACGTGTTAAAATCACAAAAATCTTGCCCCCAGACCCCCCTACAATTATTTAGTTCCTACATGTCACCTTTTTCACCTCTCTTACTTGTACACGTAGACCACTCTATAGAAATGCTTCGATATCAACAACCAATACCGACAACAGAGCAACTAATTAATTAAACTAATTTAAAAATCACTAAAAGACTGTAGGACCCGGACTGCAAACATGAAGCAGAGAAAACATAGAAAAGGAGACAGAGAAATCGTTTGGAAGGAGGTCTGGAAATTTGAGTCTGCAATTTTGAAATGGAAAATGTGTAGGAACCCTGTTTTCATTTGAAAGAAAAATCTTGAAAAAAGTATCGGCGTTTCCACAAAAATATTAAGCAGCAAAACTGTTTTCAACATTGATAATAGTAACAAATGTTTCTTAAGCAGAGTAACGATGCTGAAAATTCAGCATTACATCACAGAAATAAATTACATTTTAAAATATAACAAAATAGAAAACGGTTATTTTAAATTGTAATAATATTTCACATTATTACTGTTTTTACTGTATTTTTGATCAAATAAATGCAGCCTTTGGTGAATATAAGAGATCTAAAAAAACAACAACAACAACAACAAAAAAACATAAAAAATCGTAACAATCCCAAACTTTTGAACTGTATAGTTGACGCAACAACTGGGTGATATATAAAAACTCTGATTTAACAATTTGGTTGTCATCACTGAAGTATTGTAGTACAGATTATGAACCAGTTTGCAGTTATCTTTTTTTTTTTTTTTTTTTTTTTTTTTTTTTTGCATTAAATAATGCACATTATACTCTAAATTCTGATAGGATTACCTCATTTGAAACCATATGAAGGACTGCACATTCTATATTAGTTTGCCAAGTTGCTTTTATTAAATGGATTTTATAAAATTTTAATAAAATATATCTATTTTAAAAATTATAATACAAATATTAAAGGTGCAGTCTGTAAATTTAGCGCCATTTAGCAGTTAGGTTGCAAACTGCAACCAATGGCAGCTCACCCCTCCCTTTCGAAGCAAAATAGAGAAGCTGCGGTGGCCGTCTGGCTGACACAAGTCAAAGATGTCATCGTATGAGACAGCAGAGAGTACGTTAACAATTCAAGCAGTCTTGCTTCTAACAAAGAATGGTCTCTGCTTCTAATAAACCAGATGACTTCTATTAGTATTACTTCTTTGTGCATATTTAACGTAGTGATGATGCAAGCTGCCTCTAGAAACACAAACGATTTAGAAGAACAACATAGTGATGAAACACACTCTGTAGAGCAGTTTGTCCATTTAGGGCTGCTGTAGAAACATGCCGGCGCAAAATGATGACTTGACATGGAGGGGGAACCCACGGTGTATGTAGACAGAAATGGCTCATTCTAAGGTAATAAAAACATAAGGTTTCAATATGTAAGTTCTTTATACACCACTGAAAACATAGTTATGTATATTAAATTGCATTTCTATCAACAGATCCTCCCAATTTTTACACATTGCACCTTTAATATATATATAATTCAACTGTTTAATTGCTGTTGCAACTGTTTTATAACAGCCAAAAGTAATTTGAGCCTGTTTTACAGTGATTTTTACAATCACTGTCACTTTAACATGTAGCTTTTTGTGGCTTATTAGTTTCTTAGCTTTATCAAACATTTATCTGTGTTCAAACAGCCAAAATAGTTCACAGTTCTACAATAAATAAATATAGTTAAAAAAAAGAGAGAAAAATTAATAACTTTTATTCTTATCTCCCTTAATTTTCCAATTTGAAAGTTTTTCTTTTAAGTAAAGTCCTGCGGGCAAGGAACACTGGTCAAGTCCCTGTCTGAAAAATGTGTGGCTGCTCTCTTGACATGGGTGAAATTGGCTTCTTTGAATTCCACTCAGTTTTTTTCCTTTGTCCCATCTTCCACTTTTTCTCATCCACTTATTTAGGTCCTTTAGGGATTGTGTCCCTCATTCTTGGGCCCCTGGAGGGGCCACCTTATCTATTCTAGAAGTGTTACGCATCTCACGTGTCATGTTCTTGCAGACGTTGGATTGAAAACCGTGTGTGTGATGTTATACATGTCGGCCCATGCCCGAGGATCCTGTACGTCTTGTTGGTGTGTCTTATCTGAGGTCTGACAAGTTCTGGACACTTAATAGAAAAGCTTCCCTTGGGCTCAAGCTTTGAAAAGTAAACGTGTGTGTGTGTGTGGAGGCAGGTTGAAGGTAATTATGGCTCAATCCTCCTATTCATCGCTGAACATGTCTCCCTCTTTCTCTCTCAACCTCAGTGTCTTATTAGCAGATGTGTGGACATGCCTAGATGTCACCACAACCCTCATTTTGATGTTTGTATGGATTTGTTCTCTTTTACACCAGTGATTCTAAACTGGTTTTGTTTCACGACCCAGCTTTTATATTTGACAATGCTATTTATTTTATTATTATTTATGTACTAGTATATTTTGAATAAGTTAATATTTTGAATTGGCTTTTTTCAGTTTATTTCAATTAGTAATTTTTATGTGCTTTTGCCATTTTTATTTTTTTATATATTTGTTTACCTTTTAATTTTTGTAGTAGTTTGACTAATTTAAGTACTTCAAGATTGACTTCTTTTCAGTTTGTTTTTAATCTAACATTTATATTTAATTTCAGCTTATTTAATTATTTTTTTTAAATACAATTTTATATTTTATACAATTTAAAAAAATAATAATAATTTGAACAAAAATTTAAAACATTTACTAAAAGATTAATAATTTCTTTAACTTTTTTCCAGTTTAGCTTTAGTAATTTTTATGTGCTTTTGCCATTTTTATTTTTATATATTTGTTTAGCTTTAATTTTTGTTTTAGTTTGATTTTAGTACTTCAAGTTTGACTTTTTTTCAAGATTTTAATTTAAAATTGATATTTCAGCTTTATTTCAATTATTATTTTTGAAATACAATTTTAGAATATTTTATAAAATTTTCACTAAAAGATTGATAATTTTTTTTTTCACTTTTTTCATTTTTTTCATTTTTTTCCAATTTTTGACAACTGTTTTGCACATTTATGACCTTAGAACACCTTGGACACGTTTAGCAGAATATCCAAGCTGCTCTCTGTGACTAGGGACTGTCAAGCTCCAAAAGGACACTTAAAAAGCACATTAAAACCACAAAAGTACTTCATATAACTTCATATACTGCTTCAGAGGACTTGAAATAAAGCCCACATTAGCTTTGTGTAAAATTGAACTTATCAGTTTAAAAATCTTGCTTGAGAGCCATGGTCACCATTCACTCTCAGTGCATATCTTGTGGTTCACAGGAGAAAGGGAATGAAAGCGAAAGTGACATATGAAGGCCAAGTATAGTAACCTATACTTTGAATTTGTCCTCTGCATTTAATCCATCCAAGTTAGTGCACACACATTAGGAAGCGTGAGTAGTGAACACACACTGCAAATTGTTTTACCAGCCTAACACATGGGACAAACTCTTGGCCAAATATTATATTACTACGTGACGGATGAATAGAGTTTTATTGGATTATATTTAACAATATAAAAAATATTCTGGAACAAAAGAGATTACAGGTTTTTTCGTGCCATGTGAAAGCTGAAAAGCCTATTTATTTTGCTATTCCACTGATGCTTATTGTTAGTGGCATTTATTTTTTTATTTCCATTTAGCACTGTTTCTTTTCTCTGTGGTCTATTGCCCCAAAAGAACAAACCTGTGACCCATCAATTGAGAACCAGTGTTTTACACCCTAAATGTAAATTGTAAGCCGCATACAGTGGCTCTGCGTGATGTAGATGTAATGGGAAGTCTTATCATTAATCAGAATGAAGCTGTGACATGGCAACTCCTCTCTGTTCTGCTGGTGCGTTTCAGAGCGCAACATCAAGGTCTGTGCCTCTAAATATTCATGATTATCAATAATGTTCTGATCGCTGGAGACTTCTCTTGTTAAACATGAGTCATGGTGAGATATCAGCTATCAGAGAAGGAATTGTATGTTTCTTGCAAAAGGATGTTAAAATTTTGAAATGAAAGTGTTATCATAAATATTAGAAGTGTGTGACAGCATAAATACACCATGATTTGGTGTCTATTCAAAAGTGAAGTTGAATTGAGTGGCTGAAGTGATTTTGGATTGTGCATAGATACAGTGTTGTCAGGTTGTGATTGATCACCAGGCATTTCAGGGATTTTTCAGGTGTGGTTTTAGTGGAGTTGCATCTGTTGTTGTGGCTTATTTGAGCCTGTGTAAACATTTACATTCAACATGCCTTAAAAATAAAAACATCGTATCATATTCCTATAAACCTATTCACTATGACAGGCATGTTTTGCTCTTGATAGCAATAGTTTTGAGTTTAGGTAAGATAAAGCTGGTTCCCACAAGATTTATATCACAACAACATTCCTATGTAATCATTCACATTGTAATTTTTTTTAAATCCTAATTTTGTTTATATTCAGCCCAGTGTTTATTTGGTTTGAATAGCTTTGCAGTTTGCCATGTTTTGGCAGTTCTTTTTTTTTTTTTTTTGCCTTTGATTTTTTTTCTCTCGATCTGAATAGCTTTATGTTTGTTTTGCTTTTGTCTCACTGATTTGTTTCACTTTACATGTGAATACTCTTTCGTTTGTAGTACATAATGCCATTTGTTTATTTTTTTCAGATTTTTTCACTTTCTGTAAGAGTAGCTTTGCATTTGTTTGTCGTTTTGCCTTTTCATTACTCTGACTAGTTTATCCAGCATTCTGTTTTTACAAGCTGCCGTGGGTGTGAGGCACGCAACTCAAACGTACTCTTTGCTACCAGTTACAAAGTATTTAAAGCTATTGTTGGCTATCTATAATATCTAAATGATGAACTCATGCCTTGATTGGAGTCATTTATGTAATAAGGCACTGTCAATCATGGATACTCACTATGGTTGGTTAGTTAGTTATAATGCAGTTGTGACTTCAGCTGTTTGTTCATACAGCTGAATGAATATATTCAAGCAGCTACTTTAATCTTTTGTGATAACATTAGATAAAAGTTCATACATAGATTAGTTACAGTTATTATTTATTGGTAAATTACCCAAAGGATTATTTGATTAATCGATAGATTAATCGATTGAAAAAATAATTGTTAGTTCCAGCCCTACTTTTGACTTATTATTTTACTTTACTCACTTTTTTTTACATTTGCCTCATTCTCAGTGTGAATATTTTGCATTTGTGATGTTTAAATATTGTTAGATTATTCGATTAATCAGAAAAATAATCAATAGTTTAAAAAACTTCACTCACCTTTTTACATTTGCTTCATTCTCAGTGTATATACGTTTCGCCTTTTCATTTTTTTCATGCTCACAGTATGAATATCTTTGTGTTGTTTTGAAACGCTTAAATAATCGTCAGATTATTCGATTAAACGAAGAAAAACCCAACAGATTAATCAACTTTTTAAAAAAATTTCACTCACCTTTTTACATTTGCTTCATTCTCAGTGTGTATCTGCATTTGTGATACATTTTGCCTTTTCATTTAAGTTTTTTTTTCTTGCTCACAGTGCAGTATCTTTGCGTCTGTGATGTTTCGCCATTTCGATGTGCCTTTTGTTACAATGTTTCACTCTGTAAATTAGACCTATAAGCTCCCCCTTGTAGTGCTTTTGTTGCATTTTTCCGTTCAATATTTGATAGCTGCTTCACATAAAGAATTGCTGTTCTCTTAAGACATTGTCTTACAGAAAGAGGGCAGTACAAATATATTAAAATGCAGTAATATATCACCTCCGCCCCTGTGCTCTCACTCAGACTACAGTAACACTCTTTCTGTGAAATGCACCATTCACTGTCTGTTCATCTCTTGCCTTGCTTCCTCCATCCATCTGCCAGGGTCTGTGCAGATGCCCTTCATGAGCTCTCACTGTACATGACAAGCCTTCACAAGATTAATAAAAAAATAAAGCAGATAGAGGTGGATAAAGGGAGAGAGAGAGGGGGGAGGATTGTGGGTAATTTCTTTGCTCTTAAACGCATTAATGTCTTTCCCTGGCCTGTTGGCGGGGAGAGGTGATAAGTTGCATTTGCATTTGGCACTCTCTTTCCACAGTTCCATTAAAAAGCTCGTCTCATTAACACCGCTTCACGCTCGCCGCCGAGCTGCCCGCCTGCTTCTCTAGCTTAGTTGTTACTTATGCATGAGAGATGCTAAAATAATCAGAGTGCTTCTATGCCTGGCTTATCTCTCTGTGATAAGGACTCTGATCCTTTTCCAGCCTCTCATATTTGATTTTGCATCAGATGAATGATGTTTTTGAGTGTACCTGCGATGGTGTGACATCATTGCACAAAGCTTCACACTTGCGTGAGAATGGAGGCTGTGTGGGCTCACTTCCTGTTGTTCAGTATAATCAGGTTGAGCAGTGATTTGATTCAGTCCATGTACAGTATATCACCATAATCTATACATTCCTGACCAGTATTTTGGTGTTGCCCAAGTACTTTCTTGGCATCTTTACATTTTGGTTTCTTTTCTTTGAAGATAATTTAGTGCATAGAGTAAAATAGTGCAAATTCATTTGTTAGACACTAGATGGCGGAATAACTCTTTAACACAATGCCTTTGTCTTCTTTTCTGCCAAATCTCAATACAACACCCAAGAGGTCTTCAGTGCTAATTGGTATTGTAAAATGTGTGTTACTGGTAAAATATTACAGTATTTAAATTTGAAATAGTCATCAATGTTTTTGTTACCGTTACCTATCTTTTAAAGTGAGAAAACATGGTTTAGTTATAGCGCATGCGAGTAAATGGAAGCAGGACAGACTTAGAGCTGGCAGGTGTTGATTGATTTTGGTGTACTAGGTTTATAGAATCAGTTATGTATATGTATGTAGTGCAGAGGCATATTTATCTCTGAAATTAAAATGAATAACATCAGAGCCATGATCTAGCAGTTAGTGCATACGTTCCTAGCGTGTTGAGCCTTGGTGCTCACGCAGGAGATGTGGGTTCTAGCCTGTTTTAAACCCCAACAGAACTCCACAAAAAGCTTAAGATTTGTGTAAAATCTCACATGAACGTGTCACCAATGCATCAGCACTGAAAACATGGGGAATTTTTTTAAGACAATAATAGCACAACCTATTTGATATTCTATAATTAAATCAACTAAATTGATTATGCCAAAAATCGTGACAGATCCCTATTGTGTACATACATGTTTTATATTTGAAAAAATACATGCATGTAATTACAATTATTATTATTTCACTGTTGACCCATCCCTCACACCTTAAACCACCCTTAAAGGGGTAGTTCACCCAAAAATGAAATTTGTCATTAATTACTCACCCTCGTGTTGTTCTACACCCATAAGACCTTCGTTCATCTTCAGAACAAAAATTAAGATACTTTTGATAAAATCCGATGGCTCAGTGAGGCCTCTATTGCCAGCAAGACAATTCACAATTTCAGATGTCCAGAAAGCTACTAAAGACATATTTAAAATAGTCCAAGTGACTACAGTGGTTCAACCTTAATTTTATGAAGCGACGAGAATACTTTTTGTGCGGCAAAAAAATACAGACTTTATTCAACAATATCTAGTGATGTGCGATTTCAAAACACTGCTTCATGAAGCTTCAAAGTTTATGAAACTTTTGTTTCAGTTCAGTGGTTCAGTGCGTGTATCAAACTGCCAAAGTCACGCCACCTAGTGGTGAACCATTGAAAGTTCGAAACACTTATGACGCAACAAAACCTTGTTTACTGAAATCACTTGACTTTGGCAGTTTGATAGACGCTCCGAACCACTCATTTGAAAAGAAAGATCAATAAAGCTTCAAAGCTTCATAAAGCAGTGTTTTGAAATCGCCCATCACTAGATAATGTTGAATTTGTGTGCCAAAAAAACCAACAAAATGTATTCTTGTCGCTTCATAACATTAAGGTTGAACTACTCAGATGAACTGTTTTAAGTATGTCCTTTAGTAGCTTTCTGGTCATCTGAAAGTGTTAATTATCTTGCTGTCAATGCAGGCCTCACTGAGCCATCGGATTTGATCAAAAATATCTTAATTTGTGTTCTGAAGATGAATGGTCTTACGGGTGTGGAACGACATGAGGGTGAGTACTTAATGACATTATTTTTATTTTTTTGGGTAAACTAGCCCTTTAAACCTACCCATACCACCAAACCTGTCCCTAACCATACCCATATCCCACCTCAATAGCAGCAAAAGTGTTTTGCATTACAATATGAACACAATAAGTACATAGTACTTAAGACCACCTAATATAAAGTGGGACAAAAAAAATCAATCTCAGATAATGCTTTAAACTACATACAGGGAGCCCTTTCTTGCACATTATTATAGTATTAAAGGTTAGAATTGTAGTGTACGACTGTATTCGTCGTCTGTCCGCACAATTCCGAACCGTGACATTCATAACGGGACTAATACATGTACCGTTACACCCCTAATAAATAAATAAATTACAAATATTTATTTATTTATTCTCCAGCCTCATAACATATCTCATCACAGACATCAACATTTCCCACCAAACCCAAGATAACAATAAGCTCACGCCGCACCTTGTGAACAATTCATTCCTCCTTTATTTATTTACCTACTTTTCATCTCCCCTTGCCGTGCAGTTTATCAGAGAAGCTCAGTGTGAGTAATCCGGTGCGGCGGGAGAGAGAGAAGAGAGCCGTTCTGGTAGCAGAGTCCTATCAGTAATTGTAATCTCGGGCCTGACATCTTCCTGCATGCAAAGCCATTAAGACTCCCGCGCTCTCTGAGCTCAAGCCAGGCCAGAGCTCAGGTAATTGCCAGCGGGGCCCACGGCAGGCAGGTGGAGTGGATAGATTTTATCCCGTGCTCCCTGCGCAGTTTCTTCCGTTCTAGCGTCGCTGTTCGAGCAGGAGTCTGGGATAAGAGGGAATTAGGTGCAGGATTAGGTCTTGTGTTGTCTCTGTGTTTGTAAGTGTTTACTTATCACTCTGTCAAAAGGGCTTTTTTTTTTTTTTTTGAGTGTGTCACAGGTTTTTCTGGTAAGCGTCTTTGTGTCAGTTGAGAATGATTTCCTTGTTGTTTCCATGTCAACCTCAAAATGCCAGTGTTAAACAGTATGAAGAATTTATCTCGAACTTTTTCTTACTTTTTGTGATTTACAAAATGTTTTAATTATTTGTTGTTACAGGAACAAAACAAAAAACTGGACTCAAACCAGTATTTTCTCTGTGAGCACCTATGTTCAACATGAACATGAGCATTTTAAGAGAAATGCTGAGTATGTCTGTTTTTAGACTTTATTGGCAGTGAAATTAAAGAGGAGACCAGAAATGATCTGGCAAGAGACAAATCATTTTGGCTGCATTCAAGTCAGTGCTTCCTGCATGATCAGGAAACATGTGCTAGCCATTTGGCTACAACCTTTTTTTTTTTCTCCTTCTCTCAAGGTTGGCACACTAAATATTAGACAATTAGTTTGAAAGAGAAAGTTTGTCTGTTTTTGGACTTTTGTCACCTTTTGGCTACGTTCACACTGTAAGCCTTAGTGCTCAATTCTGATTTATTTTTCAGATCAGATTTTTTTTTGTTTGGCTGTTAACATTTTGAGATT
Organism: Chanodichthys erythropterus; assembly: GCF_024489055.1. NCBI lineage: Eukaryota > Metazoa > Chordata > Actinopteri > Cypriniformes > Xenocyprididae > Chanodichthys > Chanodichthys erythropterus. The sequence continues at coordinate 29,888,741 of NC_090240.1, forward strand.
TCAGATTTGAGTACTGATCATGGTCCCGATCTGACCCGCATGCGCAAAAGAACAATAACAAGATGGTATGCAATATGCTTTATTCAGACATAAACATGTCTGATGTGCCAAATAAGCCCGTTAATTTGTGCAGAGGCGATGAGGTGGATGAAGATAAGGCTGAGGAAAAAGATTTTTCTGTCTTCCATATTAACCGAGTGACCAAAGAACTACGGTATGTACAATTTTTTTGAGTGACCCCCATCAACACATAATTGTGGCAATTGTCAATCTAGAGTGATGTAAAAGTCACATGAATTCGGATATCACCGTTCAGACTGAGGTTGCATTTCAAAACATCCGATCTGTATCTGATTTAGTAAGTACCACATATGGAAGAGGCCCAAATCAGAATCGAAAACATCAGATTCAGTGTGGTTTGTGCTGTTCACACTGCTATGAAAAAACAGATCTGGATTTGCATCACTTTTGCCGGCAGTCTGAACGTAGTCTTATTTGACTGCAAGGTTAGAAAGGAGAAATAGAATTGAACTGGATTTAAACCTTAATTTCCTGTTTGAGAACCAAAATGTGTTTGCACTACATTTGTTAACCGCTAGCCCACATGTCTGACTTTTAAATGTTTCTATTGAACATTTTAATAGAAAACCTTAGTTTATCATTTTGGGAATTTGTCTGCTTTTTGGACTTTTTTTTTTTTTTTAATTACTGGCTATTTTGGAAATAATCTGGCAAGGGACAAATAATTTTGGCTGCAAACCTGTGTTAGCTGTATGAGCGCCAAGGGTCGACACCAGCTAGCCACCAGGCCGCATTATTTCAGCAGAGAGAGGAAATAGGATTGTAGCTGGATTTAAATCTTAATTTCCCAAATGAGCACCAAAATGTTTGCAATACATCTTCTAACCGCTAGCCTAGATCTCTGACTATATTTTAAGGTTATTTTGAGTGGTTTAAAAGAAAATTTGAGATCTCTTTGGACTTTTTTGTCACTTTTTGACCTCAAAATTTGAAATGGGACAGCAAATTATTTTGAGAGAGAGAGAAGATAGAATTGGGACTAGGCTGAAACCTACATTTCCCATATGAACATGTGCTAATTCCTAGGCAACAGCGTTTTGAAGATTTCCTTGAGCATTTTAAGAAAAAAAAAGTGCAACTATGAAACATGATGGGGAACAATATCATTTAGGGGCAGGTGACCCCTGATGGCGGTCGGGATTATGACTGCTAGCTGTACGCTTTACCTGCCATTCAGTAAAGGAAGATGAGCATATTAAATTTTTATACCTCGTGAGCACTTGACCGTTCCGGGCTGATTCCTGTGTCTCTCCCTGTGGTGCCAAACGAATCCCGACCCTCTGTCAAATAGTTCTTCTGGATTTGTCTTGTTGCTCTAATCTCTTTTCCCTCATGTCATCAATATCACGTTCAAGACCCTGCTCGAAAATGACATTGGCTCTCGCTGACACGGTGGTCGGATCGGGCTCAGATAAGAGCCGAAACGTCGGCAGAGAAATTATTCATGGCAATGGCATGAGAGAAGCAAGTGGCCCTTCCTTCTCCTCCCCAGACGACCGCAGCGGCGTGCACTCTGAGTAGTCAGTTTGAATATTAAGTGCTAATTTATTGCCTAGCCGGGAGCTACGTGTTAAATAAACGCAGACGAGTAAATAGACGAGGAAAGCGGGAGGGAAGCTGTGCCCAGATATCAGATGGCAACGCAGCACATCCAACCTAGAGGGGATGACGGGGTATAAACACACACCACAGGACACAACAGATGCACTGTGAGTGTGTGTTTGTGTAAGAGACGGATCTGAGAAAACGTGACAACTGTTACTCATTGCGAGTTTCAGTCACATAGCCTCCAAAACTTAAAATTAAATTAAATTAACCTGAATCAGTTTTTCATATGACACAGGTTAATCAATAGCCGTATGGTAAGACCGTTATCTGGACGTTTCATACGGGGAGAGCATTTAATTGCGGATTATCATTACCGGAGGTAGTAATAAATAGAAATGAACAGTTTTAATTATGTTTTCTAACATGGTGTAGGACTGAAGCATTTTAACATGTAAATCTCATTTAGTTTTGGCTGGAAATTGACTGCTCTTCTATAAAATGCAGTGGTTCTCAAACCTTTTAACTCCACAACAATAATTAAAGTGTAAAATACTTAGAATCAATATATTGTATTGATATTATAACTGTTTTAGGAAAGCAGTATATTCTTTTCTAGGTGTTGTACCTGATAATCTTCTTTTAAATCATAAACGTAGCAGAAACATCTTTAGCAACGTTTTTGCAATGCTTTAAACATGAATATTCCAAATGTAAAAGTATATCACAGACTATATGACTTTAATTACGATAATATCAATGATTTTGATTAATGAGAATTGGGGTGTATTCGCACTTGGAAGGTTTGGTTTGATTAAAACGAACTCTGGTGCGATTGCTCTGTTAGTGCGGTTCATTTAATTAAGTTTGAACGCTGCCATCCGAACCCTGGAACCCTGGTAAATTGGTTTCAGTCCACTTTCAGACAAGCTTTGATGTGGTTCGACTGAAATGTGAATGGAACATGGACCAAAGTCAACTAAAAGAACCAAAAATAGGATGTGATGTCACCAGATGCGACCCTAAAAAGGACAGAATGCTGAACCATACCAGTTTTTTCTCATCATTGGAGATGCGTTGCCCATTACAGTTCAGTACAGGCGTCAGAAACGCTGTCCTCTTGCATTCATTTGTGTGCAACGAAGGAATTCCTGTCGCTCTTTTGACTCTTTTACACATTTTATAAACTCTTCTCAGCTGTTTTTTTTTTGTTTTGTTTGTTTTTGTATCTTTAGGTCCGGTCTTAAAAATGAAAGCGTGAACGCTAAGCGAACCAGGACTAAATGTATTTTCCCCTTTTGGTCAGGACCAAAAGAAACAAGAGAACCGAACTACAACTGTGAACACACCCTTAATTTCACCCTCGTCAAGCCAGTGTTAATATTAGTATATGTTTTATATTATTATAGAACTGTATTTATTAATATATGGGAAAACCCTGCATTAAGATTCTACAATGCAGTGATTCTCAAATATTTTGGCTTCACAACAAATTTTTTTTTGTGATTCACTGGATAAGATTATTAAATATACATATATTTTTACTCAATTTCTACCAGATAAAATATTTTAGAGTTTGTCATCATAAAAAAAAAAAAAAAAAAAAACTTATTTTGTGGTCCACAGTTTAATTTTAAACTATCTGACTTATGGTTTAGTCAAATAGTTTTTTTTAACATTTATTTGTAACATCCCGAAGAACAACTCCATGCAGAAACTTTAGGTTTGATAGAGAACACTGTGATAATACGCTATAGTTGATGTAATGTGTTCAGCAGCCTTCATCGTTCCTCCAGTCCTCCCTTCTTCTTGAGCGTACGGCCTGTCACTTTGCATCTATCCTGGCCTGGGTGCTGAGTTACAGCCTAACGCACACGCATGCACCATTGTTTACGGTAAACCCAACTCTGAGCAGGGCTCATTTCTACACTTATCAGTGTAATTCATGCTTGCCTGAGTATTATCAGCCTGCTCCAGATCCCAAACAGAGCGTTACATGAGTGCAGCACGCCCATCAGATTGGCTTTGTCACCACAGAGAATTTAAAGAGGATAAATAAAGAAATGACAAGGCTTGTGTGTAGTCAGGAGCCTTGTGTGTGTGCCGTGCATGTGCGTGTGTGGCTCTCAACAGGCTCTAAGAGTTATTTGAGACTGAGTGATGAGTTTGCCGTCATCAGACCAGCAGGGAGCACACTCTTGATTCTTCAGCTAAAAGTTGTCGTTGAGTCTCTTTTAGGTCCTTGAGAGGCTATTTTAGGCTGTCTGCAGTCTGTTGGCATCATGGTAACAACATTTATAGCTTTGTAAATGCCATTTTATATAAATAGCTATATATAAATAGCTACATAGAAATTATTATTTTTCTTTTTTTCTAAAATGTATAGGACCGACTCTAAAATTTTGGTGAGCTGCAATCGAATGTGCTTAAAAATAGGTAATATATTCACGTCTCTGACTGCACATCAGTTGAAATCTATATTAATGTGCCAATTTATATTAATAGCCAACAGGTAGGCTGACAAACTATATTACTTGGCAGAAGAAGTGTTTATTGTTATTAATACATTTAATTATTTATTAAACATTGGTGTGTTTTATCATATTGCTGTTTTGCCATTTTAGGAAAGCGGTATGTTCAATTTGTATGTGATAAACATCTAAAAAAGACTGAAGTCACATACATTATAAATTGTTTATGTAGTAAAAACATCTTGGTAGCGTTTTAGCAATATATTGCAGCTGAACAAATGCTTCAAATGTAAATATTCCAAATGTAAATGCACATTACAGATCTAAAATAAGATGCAAACCGCAATTAACCTTGACTATGAACGTCAACCTTAGGGTACCCATACACGAAAACTATGTACTATAAACGGAAAAGATGACAAAATTTGTCAAAATTTTACATTTTCAGGCTCCCAAAACACAGTTACTCAGTCATAAAAAGTTGTCAGTTTTTAGCTGAAAACAGTGTTGCGTAAACAGCTCCTTAGATTAGTTAGATAGAATATAGTTGATTGTTATTGGCTCAATAAAGGTTCTATTAATTCTCATCAGTGTTAATATTATTTATATACTTTTGTAGTATTCATTAATATTTTGAATTGACTTTTATTTGCATATTTTCAGTATTCTTTTTAATTTTAGTGCTATTGTAATTTTTATTATTTTTATTATACTTTTTATTTAGCTTTGATTTATATTTATTTCAGTCATGGTATTAGTAATTGTGATACTTCAACTTAAACAAATATTAGAAACATTGCTTTGGCAACTACCTGAAATGTTTAAGTTTTTCATAGAATATTTAGATATTATTTTGATTAAGGTTAAGGTTTTTTTAATAGTTTTAGTTAACAACATTTATTCTCATGAATGCAACAACAACTAAGAAGTAAAATAGAAAATGAATGATTATTAAATAATTAATTTTGAGCTGATACCTGTTAACAACATGAGCAAAATGAACCATATTTCTAGGTCTCCTCTGATGCTCAGCTCTTAGTTTTATCACTGTAGGTCCATGCAAGCTCTGGCAGTGTTGAGCACTTGGCTTCAGCAAGCAGACCAGATTACCCTCTCTTTCCTGTTCATTAAATACGTGTGAAACGCCCTGCTGCTGCTCCTATAATGAGGAGTGATTCCATACTGCATAATACATTTGTTAGCACCCAATTTACAGTTGCAATTAGGAGCCCTTGGAGATTCATGCTTGGCCATTTACAGTCTCCTTTTTATGTTTGATGTTAAACTGGTCAAGCATAAAAAGTGGACATTAGATGTAGACTGAAAATGTTTGTTGAAATGGTCAGAGAGGATTCTGTCCAATTTAACTAAATATTTTTTTTATATTTCTACAAAAACATTCTACAGAATTGACCCATTTACTTTTTTAATTTATGTCCTTGGGCGTATTGTGCATGATTCATCATTGTGTGTTGTTCTAAAAGTGTTTTCATTATCTTTCATCACCTAGAAATGTCTTTTCTTTTTTGCTGATGTAACCAAGGCCAGGTGAGTGGGCAGAAATGATAAAAGTTTACTAGATTTTTACATTTTATAATTAAAAATGAAAAGAAAAGCATGTGCAAAACTCATTACCGTGATGCTAGGGTGCTGGGCATTGCTGTAGTTGCTAAGATGTTTTGGGTGTTTGTGAGGGTGTTGCTATACAATTGCTCTGTGATGCTTGTGACCCTCCTTCATGGTTAATTTATTAGATTTTCACCCTTTTTTACTGTCCTCCAGATGAAATCCATCACTTAAAAAGTCATCCGCACTTCTCATCAACAAGTGGCTTGATTCGAGGTATCATTGATTTTGTGTGCTATAAGTTGCACACCAAAGTTAAATTATTAATGTCAAGGGTTTGTTTTGATCCTTAACCATAAGCATGAGCAATAATATTGCAAAATTTGCCTTAAAAAACACCTGAAATAATTTCATAGTTAGTGCTGGGTATTGACTCGTTTCATGAAGCAATTCATAAGCTCTTGATTTGATTGGATACAGCTACAGTTATCTATCACCCCACATTAAAGAGCACCAAAACAACATTTATTGTTTTAATTTCTTGAGAAAAATTACAGAATTTGAAAAGTAAGACTTTAGTGTATCTAAAGTAGGGCTGGGCGATATATCGCATGTGATTGTCATGCGTATTTCGTCATTAAAGTCTGTTCCCTGATTACCGCTAAATCGCCAACACCTGCTTTCAAATGGAGCGCCATTTAATAGACAGAGCCGTAGTTCACTGACAAGCCATGCAATATCGCATGCATTATCGAAGGCGATTCATCTGCGATATGAACGCGATATTGCGTGGCTTGTCCTCTCAGAATCATACACTTCAGAATCTCTCTGGTAGTAGGTCATCCATGTAGATTTTGCCTACTCCTTTACAAGTATTGTGAATTTGGACATATTTTTTTAAAGTTTCTATAGTTTCACTTAAATTCTTCACATTACGAAATTTCTGCTTTAAATTTAATAATTAAAATATGGATGTTTGGGGTGTGACGAGATTAAAATGTGACGAGATTTCTCGTCGAGATGAAAAGCTGTCTCGCGATATTGCCATGACAGATTGTAATGCTGCATTCACACCGAACGCGTCTAGGGCGTCTGAGGCATCTGATTTACATGTTAAGTCAATGTACACGCGCGTCAAGGTGTCCTGTGGCGCGAATCAAGCATCTAGCGCGACGCGAATCAGGAATTTACGCCAATCAGGGACTCTGCTTTGGTAGTAACGTGTTTATGATGTGATCAGTGGTGGAGACCAGAACAAAGATGTCGCTGTGGGTGGCCACCCTGAGCTCTATGATGTGTCATTATATTTTTATCGAGACAGGAATAAAAAGGACCTTGCCTGGAAGAGAATAAGCGAATCGGACAATCTGGTTAGTTGTAAAACTTTTTGCATGATTTTAGCCGTTGATACTAGCCCACCTTCTAGCTAGCAAAAGTCGTCCGGCATAACAGAGTTAAATTGCCGCTACAGGTTTCCAATTGACGAGATTATGTGTTTATTCAGAGGATCTGTGCAGAAAGAGATGAAAGCCCCTCCCAAGACACGAATTCGCATCTGAACACACTTTGTTTAGACGCGCGAATTGAGCGAATTTTACAGGCGTCTGAAGTGTCTGACTTCAAAATGTTCAAGCGTCCAACTAGATGTTCGGTGTGAACACAGCATAAGGGTGAAATTAGGAAAGAATATGCCACCGCCTCCACTGTTGTTTTGCTTTTTATATATAGAAAAACCACTTAATTCAGTTGGATAACTGTCACTTCAATCCCATCCAGCTCATCCAACATGAACTGCAGAGTTGTACGTAGTGCAGAGTTAACTGATCACATGACGAGAGTAAGTGACGAGATGATGGCAATGGATTAGTTGCACGACAGAGCCTAAGCATCTAATAAATGTCTTATCTTGTAGAATGCATGCTCAGCACCGCCGCTCCCTATTCACAGAGTAAGCACAATCGTGAAAGCGAAAGTAAAGCGTAAGGAAACTCGATTTCAATACCCTGCATTTTGAAAGCGGCTCCCTGATGCATGCAAATATCTCCCAATATAAAAGCTATCTTAGGATGAGCTGTATAGTTGTAACCATCTCTTAGCTCTGTATTATGCTTGAAGAAAAATTTGGTCTCTATTTGCACTTTGAATATTGAGAGAGTACACTTATTGTTTGTACTTAAGTCTAAAAGAAAGACTACGCCCCCTTTTTTGTGTATTCCTGTGGGCGGAGGTTAGTCAAAAAACTGTTTTAGTGACGTCATTAAAGAAGGAAGTAGAGGGATGTAGTCCAAACTGGCCGTTCGATGTAGGCGACTTCTGTTAAATAAAATATCTCGCTTGGCATTGAACTTTGAGCTTTAAAATTTTACAGATTTTATTTATACTCTAACAACAACATTACACACTAACTAAAGTTTGAAACATGGGATCACGAACAACGGGACCTTTAAATAAAATTATTTAATTTTTTTGTTGACTAAATGTATTTTTACAAATATTTTTTTCTTTACAAAACAAATATTGCAACATCCCTGGAATTGGCGAAAATGAGCAATTCAATGACATACCCTGCATTTTGAAAGCGGCTCCCTGATGCATGCAAATATCTCCCAATATAAAAGCTATCTTAGGATGAGCTGTATTGTTGTAACCATCTCTTAGCTCTGTATTATGCTTGAAGAAAAATTTGGTCTCTATTTGCACTTTGAATATTGAGAGAGTACACTTATTGTTTGTACTTAAGTCTAAAAGAAAGACTAAATTTTTTTTTTATTTTTTTTTTTTATGATCAATTTTAAGGAAAGGAGTTCTGTTAGGAGGTCAAAAGTTCTCATATGGAATCATACATGAAAGAAGCCAGTCAGTAGAGTTTGTTGCAAAACCTTTACAGTGCTCGAGTATTGTTCTTTTTACTGCATATGATTATTCATACTCCAATAGTTAAACTGAAATGACATTCATTACAAGATGATTAGTCAAAACATTTCGAATGCACCTGCAGACTTTTTTCCTAGACATGTATATTGAGGATTTCTTAAAAAATACTGTGTAAAAATGTCATCTCATTCTCGTGAACGCAATCTCGTGTCTCATCTCGTCTTCTGAGCCAACTGTCTTGTCACACACCTAAGGCATGTACATTGTTTCAAACGTGTCGTCATATGTTGAGAAACTATCTCTGGCCTAAGTGTTTTCCTTTAGCTATGTGTTAAGTGATGTTTTCTTGTTCTTTCTCTTTTATTCTCTCTTTCTGAAGCCTGCCTCTGAACTGGATGCCTGGGTAAGCACAGCCTATTCCACAGTCATTGTTATATTTCTCTTATTTACTTTTTCTTTCTTCCTATCTCTCCGTGTCTTGTTCCCTCCTCATTTAAACATGGTGTTTTGGTTTTCATGCATTAAGCCCTGATTGTGAGCATGCAAACCATGTCGGCCACCGTGCCGGCTTTCGGAGCTACCCAGCTAGAAAATTGCATATGATGCTCATGCTGATGGAGGTGATTTACTGCTCGCTCGAGACAGGAGGCAGAGGGAAGGGGGTGATTATGTATGCCCGTAATTTGGGGTTGTGCTTTGTTGTGCACTGTTGTCTGGCTGCTACAGTACATGCGCCTCTCTCCCGGTCAGCGCCACGGGGCGTCTCTCCACCGCAGCGTTGGTGCACGTGTGTCTATGTGAGGAAGCGCGGCAGTGTGAATGCCGTATCCCGCTGGGCTTAATGTATCTGTGCCTCATACGTAGTTACGGAATGAGAGAAGCTAATTACAGGGGGGATGCGTGCATGTGTGCGAGCATGCCACTTTCTGCACTCCTTTGTTGAATAATGTTTGAATACTTGTTATTTTTGCAGCTTTGAACTATTTTTTTTTGTATGTATGATTGTGCTTGTACATCCCTCAGTGTTGTGTAAGGTTATCACTGCTATTGCTTTTCAAAGGCACAGATGTTTGCATGCTCATAAATAGTCCATATAATCTCAGGCAGTCAGTCCCCCCCCTTGCTTTGAGCATGCAGAATCGCTGCCAACCTCGCCGATCACATTCAGTTATTGCACACCTGTTTGAGCGTCACAAGCATGGACGAAATCACCTACAAACCTTGTGTATGTTGTTATCTTGCGTCCTCACTTTCTCTGTTTATTTTTGGAATCCTTCCGTGTTGTAAATCCTCCTAAATGCTTTTTTTGAGGGCTGAAAATCTTACACCAGCTGTCCATTTCCTAAAGTCTCTGGCAGAGTGGGCAGAACGGTTTTAAGAGCTTTTGCTCCATGCTGTTTGAGTGAAGCTGCACTGTGCAACATCCTACGTCCGGCCTCTCTTGAGTTTGGTCAACAGTTTTGGACCAGTTGGGACATATGTTGCCGAAAGCATTTGCTAATTCACTGCCCAAAAATCTGAAAACCTTGATGAATCTTCTGGAAATGCCAACAAATAGTGAAATTCCAAAGATGACAGTTGTACTTTCAATGTCCTAAGCTTATAAGGCTTATGGTTTAAAAATGTTTTTGAAATTAATATCACCAACTAGATCACAGGGCTTGAGTATTGGCCATGTGTCGCTTTTTGTTTTGCCTCACATTTATTTCTAAGGTAGAATTTCATCAATATTTTTTTTCCTTGCTGGCTCAGTTGGGCCAGTAGTTCAGATTTTTACTTGCACTGCCAACATTTTAACTGGCTTAACCAAAAATAAATCATTTTTATATATATATTTTTAGCAGTGTTTTTTTGCTAGAAATATTAAATTGTTTTGGCCCATTGTTAATTTTTTTTCTATTATTATTATTATTATTATTATTATTATTATTATTATTACTATTATTTACAAAAATTATTTACAAAATTTAAATGTAAAATTTGCAATAAGCTTCTTAATTTTGAAGTTGGTCAATAAATAATATAAATAATAAATACTCAATAGTAAAAAAAGTAATACTCAATAAATAATAACAATTATTTATTTATTTATTTAAATTTATTTTATTTATTTTTTCATATTTGCTAGAAGCATTAACATTTTATTTTTATTTAAAGGTCCTGTTTTTCGTGTGTTTTTTGAAGCTTTGATTGTGTTTATAGTGTGCAATATAACATGTGTTCATGTTTCGCGTTTAAAAAAACACAGTATTTTTTCACATAATTTACTTATCTGTATACTGCTGTTTCCACTGTCATAAAAACGGGCTGATGACTTCCTTGTTCTGTGAAGTCCCTCCTTCAGAAATACGTAACGAGTTCTGATTGTGCCAGCGGTTCCTGTGTTGTGATTCGACAGCAGCTTATCTTACCAGGTTGTGGTCCATAAACAACGCCTTCTCCAGACAAAGAGGGCACTGCTCCATCTTTCAAGAATCCTCTTTGTGCGAATCCGCATTAAACTGATTGAGATTGAGGAAGCTGTCCTCAGCAAAATGTGCTGCACATAGTTTTACATGTGGATTATAATTTTCGGGAACCGAGTTAAACATAAATTGTAACCATTGATCTCTAAGTACAGCGTCCCTGGGAAGGCCAAACAAAGGTGATTGGACTGCGGGATGAAAATAACAGCGTTTCGACGACATGGCGACAAACACACTCTACAAACGCAACTCTTGCTCTTCTCTGTGGGAGCGCAACAAGACCACGCCCCCTTTTTTTGTGTATTCCTGTGGGCGGAGGTTAGTCAAAAAACTGTTTTAGTGACGTCATTAAAGAAGGAAGTAGAGGGATGTAGTCCAAACTGGCCGTTCGATGTAGGCGACTTCTGTTAAATAAAATATCTCGCTTGGCATTGAACTTTGAGCTTTAAAATTTTACAGATTTTATTTATACTCTAACAACAACATTACACACTAACTAAAGTTTGAAACATGGGATCACGAAGAACGAGACCTTTTAAATAAAATTATTTAATTTTTTTGTTGACTAAATGTATTTTTACAAATATTTTTTTCTTTACAAAACAAATATTGCAACATCCCTGGAATTGGCGAAAATGAGCAATTCAATGACACAAAACTCATTCATTGCAGGGGAAACAGTTGGAGAAGAAGGAGGCAGAGCTGAAGGCGCTGGATGCTTTCTACAAAGAACAGATCACAAATCTAGAGAAGAAGGTTGGTGTCTTCCTGTCAATTTGGTATTCTTTCCAATTTCCTGATATCTTTCTACATGCTAAAAACTAATGAAATGGCTCTCTGATACTTGTGGTTTTAGTGTGTAAATGATCAAATACCATGGTACGGCATCCATTCCATTTCTTGGAAAAGCTTTGAAATGTCTGGCTTTTAAGTTCTGTCTTCTCATATAATTTTCACAGTTGAAATAAAAGTTATGATGCAGAGCCTCAAGGAAAGGTATGCATAAGTCGACTCAGGATCAGTGGGTGGTTAAGAACTTGTTTCCATGCTGTTGTTGGTTTTTCTGCTTCACGCATGGCTATAGTTGTTGAAGACGAGACGCCTCTGTTTGTACACAATTCTTGTTATTTGAGGATGAAAGCAGAGTTTATCCTCTACTGCCACATTCAGTCACTTTCAGAGAGAGATAATGCCTAAGCAGGGCTTTTTTCCACTGCCCTATACCTTCGGCCATCTATCCTTTGTAAATGACTGGACAGAGATCATAATGGTTCAAACAGCACTGAAGTGGGAATCTGAAGTGCATTGGCTCCCATTGGATGGGCAGCAACGCCAACTGCCTTTATCCGCTGGGTTCACACCTTGATTAACCCCCATTGGTGTAAAAAAACGAATAAAGTTACGTTAAATGGAAAGGGCTTGGTCGGCGCAGCAAGGGGCAATGGTGCAGAAAGTGCTTTAGCCAAAGCTTCAAAACCATTCAGCTATTGGCAAATGAAGTCAGAGTTGCTCTCCAAGATTTGTGATTTTCCTCAGTCCCCCCTCATTCGTTTTCTCTCTCTTGCACTCCCTCCCCCATTTTTTTCCTACGCTCTCTCTGAGGTCTTATCGACTGCATGCAGCAGGCAAAAAGTGAGATTCGCTTCTTTCCCCTCTTTACCAACATGCCGTAGGAAAATGGCCCAATGTGTAACTGGGGCTGTGCTGTATGTATGGAAGTGGTTGTCCATAAAAAAAGGCATTTTTTCTCCAGGGATGTGGAGTTACAAATTACAAATAGTAATTAAATATTATATTTACATAGAATTTTTTCATATGCATTGTTCTTGCATTCCATTTTATATGTCTGTGTCTGGTAAGTAAAATAATAAATTTACTAGCCAATGGCGACTTGACCTTCCATATGTCTAAAGAGGGTTGGTCTACTGTGGTTGTCACCTTATTTCCCAGAGTTCATGGCAATTTTTCGAAGAGCCACTGCCAAAGAAATGTTAAACATTTGTTTTTTTACAGTGTCGAAGTCTTTATTTTCCAGAATGCAAACCATTATTTGAAGAAATTTTGATGAAGAAACATTTTCACGTAGTTGTGTTGTAATATTAAATGATTTTGGTTGATTACAGAATTTTAAATATTGCTGTGCATTCTGGGGAATAAAGTGATTCATCCACTGTTGTAAACGAAATTTGTTTGAGGTTACTAATCAAATGGGTTACAGTTTTCTTTTAGCAGAGATTCTTCAAATATTCTTGGTCTCCGTGGGTCCTTAAAAGTCTTAAATTCAGTTTTATAAATTGTATGGTCATAAAAAGTCTTAAATATCGTATGGTATAAAAAAAGTCATTAGTAGTTATCATTTTAATAGGTCTTAGATTTGAGGGCAGAAAATCTTGATATGTCTACATATGATTATTAAACTTCAAAGGGATATGATTTAATTAAATTTGAGAGGTGCATGTTCAAAATAAAAACTTTGCAATTATTGAATACCACAGATTAATGCTGAGCGATTGCTTATGATTTACTATTTATGAGTTATGACAATTTTTACTTTATGGCATTTATATTGTAATATATTTTAGATGGGTGTAAACGTGCATATTTTATCTCCCTTATCTGTTTGAGTAGCTGGAAGTAGTAAAGCAAAGACATTTCAAAATAAGAGTCCCCATACATTTTTTTTGTTGTTGTTGTTGCGTAGTAACACGAAATGAATTTGGTTGATTATCATGGTCGACTTTTTCCTGGAATGCAATATTTGAAGAACCTCAGTCAAAAAACAACAAAACATAATGTTGTTGCTTAGTCACGTCAAACAAATTTGGTTGAATACAGTGTTTGGAACAAAACAAATATTACAAGGCTGTTCCTCCATTAATAATAATGTGTGGTGTCGTTTTGTATTCAGTGACTAAAGAATATGGCATTAAATGCAATATTTGTATTCACTCTATCATACGCTGTATTCAGAACAAGAGAATAACCCAGCCACCTTGACAGCTTTAGAGAGATAATTCCTCTCTATTTGACTCTCTCACTTTGTTCAGCTTCTCTTGCTTTGTTCATATAAGCTGTACTAAGAGGGTTGCTCACTCACTGGCTTGAAGAATTGCCTTTTTGTTTATTCACTTTGGGTCCAGTGATTCAGGGGAAGGAGATGGAGATGAATGTTTTGGGTACATGCTTCATTATGATGCGAAAACAAAGGATTGCAAAGGGAAATATTAACACTGGGACGGCATCCATGGTGGCTTTGCCGGGCTGATAATTTAACGCTTGTGTCTCTGAAAAGAGGGGATTTGTTCCACGGTGTACAGTTAACGTTGTTCGCATGCAGCAGATTTACACTCCACTGTCTTTCAGACTTAATTCATGTTTCATTTTGAGCCGGAGACAGATTTATAATACACTTCCAAGCACCGTTTTCCATTTTGTCCGTTTATATTAAATCTACGTTACTAATATTTCACTGGACGTTAGTCCTTGTATGGGAAGGTATAAAGTGAATACTGTTCATTTTGATTGAATATGGAGCTTTGGCATAGCAGTTAGAGCGAATGCTCAGGTAATGCGTTCTGGGAAGTGAAGTGTTTTTCCACCCTGGTCCATAAAAGTTTATTTTATTTCAAATATTGCTATTCATTCTGGGAAACAGTGACTCAACCACTGCAGTCTCTTTATCTGTTTAGATGTCTGTATGTCTGTCTATTGGTCTGTCTTTCTGTCTATTGGACGGTCTGTCTGTAGGTCGGTCTGTCTGTTGGTTGGTCTGTCTGTCTGTCTATTGGTCTGTCTTTCTGTCTATTGGTAGGTCTGTCTGTAGGTCGGTCTGTCTGTTGGTTGGTCTGTCTGTCTGTATGTCTATTGGTCGGTCTGTTTGTCTATTGGTCTGTATGTCTGTCTATTGGTAGGTCTGTCTGTCTGTCTCTCTATTGGCCTCTGTCTGTCTGTTTGTCTGTCTATTGGTCTGTCTGTTAGGGCTGGGCGATATATTGCATGCGATTCTCACGCGCATTTCGTCAGTAAAGCCGGTTCCCTGATTACCTCTAAATCGCCATCACCTGCTTTCAAATGGAGCGGCATTTAATAGACAAAGCCGTAGTTCACGGAGAAGCCACGCAAAATCGCGTTCAGTATCGAAGATGAATCGACTTCGATACTGAACCCGATTTTGCGTGGCTTATCAGTGATCTACGGCTTTGTCTATTAAATGCCGCTCCATTTGAAAGCAGGTGATGGCGATTTAGAGGTAATCAGGGAACCGGCTTTACTGACGAAATGCGCGTGAGAATCGCATGCAATATATCGCCCAGCCCTACTGTCTGTCTGTTTGTCTCTCTGTTGGTCTGTCCGTCTGTCTCTCTGTTGGTCTGTTGGTCTATTGGTCGGTCGGTCTGTCTATTGGTCTGTCTGTCTATTGGTCTCTGTCTGTCTGTCTGTCTGTCTGTCTGTCTGTTTGTCTGTCTATTGGTCTGTCTGTTTGTCTGTCTATTGGTCTGTCTGTCTGTCTATTGGTCTCTGTCTGTCTGTCTGTTTGTCTATTGGTCTATCTGTCTGTTTGTCTGTCTATTGGTCTGTCTGTCTGTTTGTCTCTATATTGGTCGGTCTGTCTGTTTGTCTCTCTATTGGTCGGTCTGTCTGTTTGTCTGTCTATTGGTCTGTCTGTCTGTCTGTCTATTGGTCTGTCTGTCTGTCTGTTTGTCTCTCTATTGGTCTGTCTGTTTGTCTCTCTATTGGTCGGTCTGTCTGTTTGTCTGTCTATTGGTCTGTCTGTCTGTCTGTCTATTGGTCTGTCTGTCTGTCTGTTTGTCTGTCTATTGGTCTGTCTGTCTGTCTGTCTATTGGTCTGTCTGTCTGTCTGTTTGTCTGTCTATTGGTCTATCTGCCTGTCTGTTTGTCTGTCTATTGGTCTGTCTGTCTATTGGTCTGTCTGTCTGTCTGTTTGTCTGTCTATTGGTCTGTCTGTCTGTCTGTCTGTTTGTCTGTCTATTGGTCTATCTGCCTGTCTGTTTGTCTGTCTATTGGTCTGTCTGTCTGTCTGTCTATTGGTGTCTGTCTGTCTGTCTGTCTGTCTGTCTGTCTATTGGTGTCTGTCTGTCTGTCTGTCTGTTTGTCTATTGGTAGTCTGTCTGTTTGTCTGTCTGTCTGTCTGTTTGTCTGTCTATTGGTCTGTCTGTCTCTCTATTGGTCTGTCTGTCTGTCTGTCTATTGGTCTCTGTCTGTCTGTCTGTCTGTTTGTCTGTCTATTGGTCTCTGTCTGTCTGTTTGTCTGTCTATTGGTCGGTCTGTCTGTCTATTGGTCTCTGTCTTTCTGTCTGTTTGTCTGTCTATTGGTCTGTCTGTCTCTCTATTGGTCTGTCTGTCTGTCTGTCTGTCTATTGGTCTCTGTCTGTCTGTCTGTCTATTGGTCTGTCTGTCTGTTTGTCTCTCTATTGGTCGGTCTGTCTGTTTGTCTGTCTGTCTGTCTGTCTATTGGTCTGTCTGTCTGTCTGTCTATTGGTCTGTCTGTCTGTCTGTTTGTCTGTCTATTGGTCTCTCTGTCTGTTTGTCTGTCTATTGGTCTGTCTGTCTGTTTGTCTCTCTATTGGTCCGTCTGTCTAGATTGTTATATTTTTCTTATTTAAAAATGTTAAATTAATTTCTTTGCATTTCAATTAATTTTAACTACACTTCCTTACATTCAAATTCAAATTCAGGAACTGAATGTAAAAGGCGTTCTCAATTAAAATCTGAATGCCGCACATCCCTGATTCAAAGTCTAACAAAGTCTTTTAGATGGGTGGTATGTAAGTGGTTAACTAAATTTATGCCACAAGTATTCCGTCAGGGCATGAGGGGGTGGTCCGCATTGTGTCAATCTCTGTCGCTGGCTCAGGGCAGACACAGGCTGTGAGGATTAATGGCGACCCAGTGCTAATTACTGTGCGATCATCATAAATAAACATTCTACATTGGGAGCTCCCCTCCCATCTATACACACGTTCACACACATACACACTCGCTATCTCGCACACATTGAGGTTACAGACAAGCTATCTTCTGTCTAATAGCAAATAGGATCAACCCAGTGTGTCAGATGCCCCAGTATTTATATTTACCTCATTACAAGAAAGCGCCGTTTGCCAAAGGGATCAGAAGCTGGCAATAAAAGGCGCACAGAGTGTTTGCAGTCAGGCTTTACTTGCCGTGTGACACAGTCAGACCACGGGAGTGGGATAATGCAGGCAGTTGGCATGTCTGCTCAGACTGCTGTTACCCTAGCATGGTGTTTTGGGCGGGGGGGGGGGGTGGGGCTCTGTTGGTATGCGTTTAGAGGGGGGGTATCTTCATGACAGACCTCTGAGAGGTGTGGTGTATCCATCCTGCTTCTCCCGTTTCCCGTCGATGGCAGGTGGGGCTGAAGAAGTCTATCTCTGCAGCGCAGGCGAGCCACCGCAGGAACGTTCTCCACGCCGCAAGTGGTGAACGCCGTTTATCGCAGCAAACGTGGCTTTTTTTTTTTTTCCCACTTCTTTTTGAAGGTGGCACACATAATCGCCTAACATCCATAAATTCTGCCAAAGACGGTGAGTTAGCGCCGCTGGAAGCGAAAGCTGTAAACAGCAGCATTCCGCCACCGTTTTGAATTAGCGCTGGCGCTCCCTAATCCCGCTAAAGCTTCTCCACTCATGTCTGCGTCCCGCTCTTAGCTGCTTCGCACTCTCTATACAAGATTTTTTTTATTGCCCCGCCGTTTTAGCCTCCCCCCCCCCGCTTCGCTCTTTCCCCCTTGTCACTAGTTGCAAAGCACTTGAGCGTGGGTACAAGATAATAATCCTCCTGAAAACCTGGCAGCCGGGCTGACGTGCTGTCAACGGGAGCCCTCCTTCTAGAAATTCCCTAACCGGCAACAGCAAGCTTCACCTGGACGGAGAGGAGAGCGGCAGATCTCTGGCCCTCTTTGGCATGGGGAACCAGCACTACCACATCTAAAATTACTTTACTTCAAAGTATTTAATATTTCAGTTTTATAATTCTTAAGCAGAATTATACTTTATTCCATTCATCATGCTGTGTTGGGTGTACGCTGATGTCAGGGGCTGCAGGGGTGTAATAGCTCGTTGACTCTGTAATGGCGAGAAGCAGGGAGGTGGAGCAGCATTACAATTAAGACTAGGACTTTTTGCATACATTTTTGCTGTGTTGCATCTCAGTATGGTAATGCAAAAAGTAAATGTTGATGCGTTGACAAAACGTCTGGTTATGTTGCGTCTGCTTATTCAGCCTTATCAACTTTTCATATTTATGGATATGCTTGATTCAGTTATTTAATCACCCACAAGGAAGTTTGGACATGGCTTTCAAGATATAAACAAGGCCTTTCTGATATAATAGATCAGTTTTTTCTGACATAATGGATCAAACAGATACTGACCTGCATTGTTGACAGTGTTTTTATTTTATTTAAGTCTCGAATGTTCACCAAGGATGCATTTATTTGATCAAAAATACATTGAAATAGTAATATTGTGAAAAATTATTACAATTTAAATATAGTCATTTGTTCATTTCGAGCATAAATCCATAGTGATGGTCAGATATCATTATCTTGGCATAAAAAAATGGCGTAAAGGCTTTGGAAGTATCCAAAAGCCCCATGCAAATTTCTACAATCTGTTTTCTTTTTTAATATGTTTGAATTGTCTGAATTTTCAGCATTATTTCTCCAGTCTTCAGTGTCAAATGATCCTTCAGAAATCATTCTAATATGCTGATTTGCTTCTCAAGACAGATTTCTTATTATTATCAATTTTGTGTTCCTTAATACACTGCCTCGCCAAAAAAGTGGCTGTTTGGATTTAAATAGGCAAATGCTTATGATTGGTCTATGATTGGATCATTATTGCTGTGATGATTATGTTTATAGCATGTTATATATTTTTGGCAACAGTTCTTCTAACCCTAATTGATGGAGTGTGTAGCTTTTCATTTCTTAAACAACCATGTAGGAAGCCATATCATTGCCATATTGAAGGAAGACAAAACCAAGATTCACCAGGCTCAAATTGGGGCTGGGAGGGAGCATGAAGAAATATTTTCACACATGAATTGGCACCTCTGAGTCCAGACCTTAAATTCATTGAAAGTCTTTGGGATGTGATGGAGTAGACTTTACAGAGTGCTCACCTCTTGCATTGTCAATACAAGATCTTGACCAAAAATTGATGTACTTCTTGATGGAAATAAATGTTGTGATGTTATTTCCATCAAATAAATTGGGATTACATTTTAACTAAGGCCCTGTACACACTGTAAGTTTCAGGAGGGACAACCACATTTAAATACAGGAGTGAATCCCCTAAATTATCATTACATGTGTGTACAGAACATGACTCACTCTCGAAAATGCGATGATTGACCGCTTGGAAACCATAACGATGTTCTGGTGTCTCTAGTGTTTGGTATCTGTTATTATGACAAAACACTCGTTATTTTCAGCAATTTAACTAAACACACTAACACAGTCGACGGAGGCGTCGTGTTTTGTTTATGCTTGTACAGCCTGTTTCACACAGAGTGCGCTCTATCTGTGTTGCCATTATCACTCGTTATAAACGTTTTTGGGCTTGTTTAAGCTCTTCTCATAAAGCAAACAGGTTTATGGAGTAATTAAAGTGAGCAGACATGAATCACGATATTTTGGTCTTATTTTCAGCATAAAGCATTTGGATTTATTTAGGTTTATCATGGGCTTATTCTTGTTCACTGATTTTTCTAGCAAGATCTGGCAAGACGGATAAGAAAAGGCTCGCGCTTTCCCTGTGATTCACCGCACATACAGAAGAGAGACACATCTCGGATAAAGGTTACAAAACATCATTAACAACTAGTTGTTGAGTTCCATACACACTGCATTGAATTTCTGTAAATGCGGTTGTCACTACCTTTATTTTGCGGGAGTTAATTCGGTTGTAGGATATGGTTGTCACTCCCGTATTTTACTCAACTGTGTGTGTACAGAACGAGATTAAGCACTAAAAGGTGAACTGACAACCGAATTTAGCTGCAGTGTGTACGTGGCCTAAGTTTAATGGTGCAGCACTCGAATATTTTAATAGTCTGTAAATTGTATCTTGCCTATTTATACCACTACTAGGATAGGTTGTACCTTATACAGGTGCAATAGGCCCCAGATGCAATGCCTGTTCCTAGTACTTTATCCTGTGTACATGCCACAGAATATAACCGTTCAACCAATATGTTTTATCAGTTTTTTTACTTTTACTCTTTTTGCTTTTAGGATTCAAACCTTCATCCTCCACAGTCTTTGCCGTGTGTACATAGCCTGAGTATCTGGAACATGTGCTCTAACAACTGTGCCACGGTTCTAAAATTGAAGGTTCTTTTTGATAGTACACTAACACGGTTTACAGTCATAAAGGTTGGTTAATGCTTTGGGTCTATAGATTCCCCAGAGCTGATCCCTGTCTGTCACAGGAAGTGCTCGTCCTTAGGAGGAAGTCTTGCAGCAAATGCACCCTGCAGTGAAGCATAGCTGCCCGATACAGATTAAAATGCTGATTGGATTAGAAATGCAGCGGCTGTGACTGAAAGGCGAGGGTGTCACTGACGGGCAGTGCCAGGCAAAGAGGAGAATGACAAAGCAGGTGCCAGCTGCGTGATTATAACGAACAAATCCCTTCCTGCTGCGATGCTACAGGAAGGGACGCTCTGTGCTAATGCATGCGAGGATGCGAGAGAGGTTTTTCATTTCGGTAACCCTTATCTTTCCCCTCTGTGTTCTCATTTAGAGTCACTTGTTCATTTCTAACATAAATCCTTCCAATGTCAACTGCTGTATAGCAGCTGTGATGATGGTCAGATATCATTATCTTCCAGTGAAAGACATGGAAAATGTCAAAGACTTTGAAAGTATCCAAAGGCCCCATGTAAATCTCAACAATTGCTTCAGATCTATACGT
Organism: Chanodichthys erythropterus; assembly: GCF_024489055.1. NCBI lineage: Eukaryota > Metazoa > Chordata > Actinopteri > Cypriniformes > Xenocyprididae > Chanodichthys > Chanodichthys erythropterus. Next base: position 29,909,705 of record NC_090240.1, read on the forward strand.
AAGTGTTTTTCATTTACAGAATTAGGGTCCTAAGCTCACTGGCCCTGGCAGGAAAGCTCTTGTTATTGAGGATTAGTTTTGTTTTACAGCATTAAGTGTTTCCCGCTGGCATGAAAATGACCCTGAATTGAAGATCTGTCAGGGATTGCTCCCCAAAAGGATAAAGGGATTCAGGAAATGTATTTGGGTCAGTGTGTCGGTAATTCTGCTAGACTCTGTTGCATCATACGCAACAGTTTTCACTCTTTAATTTGCATATGATGAAGGATCCGCCCACATGGTGGTTAACATTTTCTAGATGCCTGTAGAATGAGTTTGATAATATTGCTGGTGATGGAGAGCATTTTTATGAATACATTACCGCATGGTAAAATTGGCCCGCATATACTGAGTCGGAGGCTTGACGAAAGCAGTTTGCTTTGTTGTATTTACTTTAGAAACAGGAAGTCTGGGAAGGGCATATAGCTTTTTTCTTTTCTTAAAATCTCTATAGTGCAGGAAGAGTTATCAATATTTTTGCTTCATGTGATTTACTGTAAGAAAGACTGTAAATTTCATTTCTATATGTCTCATTTCATACCGTATGTAAAGATGCCATTTAAATAGTCTTGAAGTTGGCATTAAACTGAAGCTGCGATTCTTCCCTATTGTGACGTGTATCTGAGTGAAGCAGATGAAAAAATGTAGGGTGGTACTTGTCCATCGGCAATTGATTGGATCATTAGATGGTTGTGGTTTGGTATTGGTTGATCTCATGTGAATGACAGGTCGTCCCGCCCTCGCGCCAGTAAACACGTCATCATAGAAGAGAAGAAATGTCAGCCAAATTTTTTTTTTTTTTGGTGCACAAAACCTGGTCTTAACATCAGAGAAAAAAATAAAATGATGAACAAAATAAATAACTCTAAATTATAACATTTGTTTTCTTGCATGTACTGTAAATGGCTTTGTATGTTCATAGCATCAGAATCTGAGAAAGGTGTCCCCACAAGGTGTAACGCCTCATTAAAACCCTTAACATTTAGTAGTTGTCTTTGTGATCGTGCTTAAATAGCCAAATGTTCTTCTACTGCAAGAGGTAGAATTAATAGCTGAAAACTATTAACTGACTTAAATAATTTAGGATCTAGATGTTCAAAGGTCTCTTCGAGCCTCATACACTCATCATTTGGCTCTTTTCCATTTTGTTTCTTGTCTGTACACGGGAAATCAGAAACATATACAAGAGAGTGTTCGGTGTCTTTATGTGACTCTCTTAAGTGCCATAATTGTCTTCCCAAGATGCATTTTCTCTCCCCATGGCCTTTTAAAATATTTGCATTACAAAAGTTTGGAATCACTATGAAATGTTTATATTTTTGAATGAAATTGTTGATTACAAAATAAAATCACCAATCTTTTAAAAAATTCTATTCTATTCTAGTCTATTCTATTCTATTCTATTCTATTCTATTCTATTCTAGTCTAGTCTAGTCTAGTCTATTCTAGTCTATTCTAGTCTAGTCTATATTCTATCAGCTTTGCTCATTGTATAATCCCTCACTTGCATTCTAGCAGTCAGTTTATTGAGGTATACAGATGAAGGTTACAAAATAAGATCACCAATCATTTAAAAAAAAAATATATATATATATTCTATTCTATATTCCACGGATGGGCAACTTCGGTCCTGGAGGGCCAGTGTCCTGCAGAGTTTATCTCCATCCTTGATTAAAAACTCACTTGCCTATCCACCTGTTTCCTGTAAAAGAGAACGTGGGTACAACTTCCGGTGAGGCGGCGGAAGTAGCATACCAATGGTATTTTGTGTTCTAATTAGCGAAGAGGCTAAGTGTTTTTTGGATCATTGTTTACTTTGTAAAGTTTCAAATCTTTATGAGAGATGTCGTTATGGTGCTCAGGGACAACATCTCAGTTTACTACATTAATATCACAATACAATAAACAGTTTTCGTGCCCTTAATTGCTCTTTACTTTACTGACCTTCCACAAAAGTGCTGCTGCATGACTAGAGCATCCTGACCCTGCAATACGAACAAGCCGCTGTCTGTACTTCCCGTCACTGATGCTAGCACCAAAGCCTTTTGATGTTATTGACTACTAACGTGTCGTGCGTGCCAGATCCAGTCGCGTTTCCACTGTATGCGATGCTAAAGGCTACTTATGTTAACCACTGCAATAATACACTTATGGAAAATATCAGAGACTGCTTGAGGAATGAAGACAGTTCTTATGTGATTATAATCGTGTATTTATTTGGTTTAATGTTTTATCTGTCTCTTCCCTGTGCCTGTTGATTCCTGACAAATGCATATTTCACAGATTCACACTCCGGTTAACTCTTATAACTCATAACTCTTGTTGTCTTCTCATGAGCTCCCTCTGTTGCTCTGGCTGAAAGGATCAGGATAGATAGACGGAGAGATCGCGCAAACATCCTCGGATATCAATCGTCGCATAATTTAGAGGAAAATTAATAGAAAGTCTCAGAAAAGTGACGTAAACATAGGGTATGTTATCAATATATTTCTAAATGTGTAAGCCTTTAGATTTAAAAGCCTTAATGGAATTGTTTTTTGCATTCTTGTGATCGCAAATAAATGGAAGCAGGCGCAACTGAATAGGTCTGTGTTTTCTTTTTATGTCAATATAAATATCAGTTAGATTTAGCTTGATTGATGTGCACTCCTGACATAAATTAATACATTACTATTACTGTAACATTTTTTTATTGTAAAACATTGTTCAAATATTGATGCCGGAATCTTAAATCTTTAAGTAAAAAACAAACGTTCGCAAGTTTGGATCGTTAAATCTTGAATCACTGTCAACTGTTGAATGAATGAGTGTCACGTCCAGCTTGTTTACTTCGAACCGGAAGAAACTCCGACGTTTGACGCAAGGCCTCATGGGGTGTAGGAAACTTGTGGATAACTAAGTTATCCTAATTCTACTAATCCTAAAGACCTTGATTAGCTGGTTCAGGTGTGTTTGATTAGGGTTGGAGCTAAACTCTGCTGGGCAGTGGCCCTCCAGGACCGGAGTTGCCCATCCCTGCTATATTCTATTCTATCAGCTTTATGTTTATTGTATAATCTTGCATTCTGTCATCACTTGCATTCTAGCAGTTAGTTTATTGAGATATTCAGATGAAGTTCATTTCATAATCAGTATTTTTATTGTTTGTGTTTCAGAATGAGGAACGCTTCAGGACGTCTGCCGAACAGTTTCACACTGCTGCAACCAGAAGTGAAGCCAATATAAAGTAAGAAGTGATTATGGAATTGTCACTTAATTATAATGCAAATATTTTAAGATTAAAATAAGCGCTAACAGCATCTGCTTGTTTTCAGGGCAGGATTTAGTGTTAAAGGGTTAGTTCACCCAAAAATGAAAATCCTGTAATTTATTACTTACCCTCATGCCGTTCCACACCCGTAAGACCTTCGTTAATCTTCGGAACGCAAATTAAGATATTTTTGTTGAAATGGCTCCGTGAGGCCTTCATAGCCAGCAATGACATTTCCTCTGTCAAGATCCATAAAGGTACTAAAAACATATTTAAATCGGTTCATGTGAGTACAGTGGTTCAATATTAATATTATAAAGTGACCAGAATATTTTTGGTGCGCCAAAAAAAACAAAATAACAGCTTATATAGTGATTTACACGCGATCAGAATCATGATTCAACACAGAAGAATCATAACACTGCGAAGCTTCCTGAAACAGTGTTTTAAAATTGTTATTTTGTTTTTTTGGTGCACCAAAAATATTCTCGTTGCTTTATAATATTAATATTGAACCACTGAACTCACATGAACTGATTTAGATGTGTTTTTAGTACATTAATGGATCTTGAGAGAGGAAATGACATTGCTGGCTATGGAGGCCTCACTGAGTCATCGGATTTCAACAAAAATATCTTAATTTGTGTTCTGAAGATTAACGAAGGTCTTACAGGTGTGGAACGGCATGAGGGTGAGTAATAAATTACAGAATTTTCATTTTTGTGTGAACTAACCCTTTAAAGAACAATCAAACGTTTCTTGCAACTATTTGTTTTTTAATTGATTATATAGAAAAAATGGTCACCTAAAGAGACTTTTTTAGTTAAGTGGGTATAAAAGTTAACAGACCTCAGATTTAAGTTTCCCATGTTTAAAAAATTGATGCAGACATTTACTAAACAAACACGCCTGAAAAAAAATCTTATTTTGTTCCGGCTGATAACAGCCTCATAATAACCTTGACTTTCCTGAATAGAGATGAGATTTTTTTAGTGCCTTGAAGATGTTTCATTAAATTAATGATCATGTTGCCGGCAAGGTAAGCCTTTCTGCAGTCCTCTAGTTTACTTCCTGAAATAGTCTATAATTGATGATAGGGTCAAAAGCGAGGCACCATCGTAGCCTTGCTCCATTGCTTTCAAAGGAATATGGCCTGGTTTCTATGGAGATAGGTCATTTCTGTCCCTTCTCGGCAAGTGGTAGAATGAAAGTAAGTGCATGTGGAAGGTGCAGAACATGCCAGAATGGACGGGCAGATTCTCATTAACGTAAACGCAACATCTGAAGAGCCCTCCCCCAAACATCGATTATTATTCTTTGCTATCAACTTCATGTTGTGGTCGCTATCTGACTTTCTTCCACCTCTCAGAACCCGAGTGTGGAATTGGCAAGGTTGAATTGCATTTGAGATTCATTAAAGCCAATTTCTTTTCTCCTATGCAGGAGACACAAGCATTTTGTTCTCTCTAGGTCCGAATGAATCTCCAGCTGCTGTAATTAATGCAGATTGTTTGTAGCTCACCACGACCCTACCGTCGCCCAGAGCTGCTCACCATTTGCTGAGGATTTTTTTTTTAAAAAACACGTTTTCTCCTTCCCTCTTTTTTTCTGTCTCCACCACAGTACTCTGTCTCTACCTCTTTCCAGCCATTCTTTCTATCTCTAGTTTCCGAATGTATTTGTCCCATTCGTTTTCTCATTCGGAGGGGGGGATTGAATAGTTAAAAAGAGAAAAAGGTTTCAGACTGCATCCTTATCTTTTATGAGGGAATGAATTGCGCATTGCAGCAGAACTGTACTTACAGTGGTGTACACTGATGAGCAAAAACTTTATGACCAGTCACATGTGAAGCGAATATCATTCTCTAAGGTCTGGGTAGATTAGATGGTAAGCAAACAATCAGTTCTTGTAATCAATATGTTGGATGCGGAAATAAAGTGACTTTGACATGGGCCACATTGTCAAATTATGGCAAGGTGACTGGGTCAAAGTATCTCTGAAATGGCAAGGCTTGTAGGTTGCTCCTGGTCACCAGTGGTGAGAATTTAACAACAGTGGTCAGAGGAGGGACAAACCACAAACCGGGTGTTGTGCTCCCAAGGCTCATCGATGCACAAAGGCAACAAAGGCCATCCCATCTGGTCTGAGCCAACAGAAGGTTCTGGAAGGAATGTGTTACAACATGCAGTGCATCGCGCACTGCTGCGAATGGGGCTGCATAGCTGCAGACCAATCCGAGTGGCTATGATGACCTGTCCACCACCAAAAGCACCCACAACGGCTCGGATGTAAATACATAGCACAAGTAAACTGCCTCTACACAAGCTAGGGTACACTGTAAATTTTAATGATTTTAACGTTAAAATTTGAATGATTTTAACGTTAAAAGACTAAAAATTCTATGGTGAAAAACAGTTAAAGGTGCTAAAGAGGATGTTTTGTTTTATACATTTTTGCAATATTACTTGAAACTGTCTTTACTAACTGATAAAAGACTATTTATTAGGCGCACTGAAAGTAATAATATTAATATAAATCATCTGTGCACGAGGTAGGGCCTTAAAAACATCAGCCAATCGTTTACGCAATCACTGCCGTGATGTTCCATGTGAGAGACGAGCGCGGCTGTGCGCTCCAGTAACTTTCCACACTCCACAGGCGCCGCATGCAATGTTTTTGTCAGGAGACAGGAATAACGACTGCAGATTATAAGTTACCTGCGGTGAGTCCGACATAATGAATCCAAAAAACACGACACAGCAAATGCCGGTGGTAAACACTCGTGTTCCAATACTCGTGCACGAGTTTTGGGAGGCGTTCCTTTGAAGTTTCAAAAACTCAGTCTTTGGATTCTCAGTCGACGAAAAAATCCTCTCTATCACCTTTAATTGGTTTACAGAAAGTTTCCGTACCATATACAGTGCATAACTGTAATAGACCTAACGGTACATTTAATGTCATTTTACAGGAAATACCGTTAAATCTACCATTTTTGGAAGTGAAAAATAACTAGTCATTTTATAATTTACAGTGAAAAACCGTAAATTGACATTCCCACAATTCCCTGTGTGAAACTTCACATTTGATGTATTTTTGTTGAAATAACTGTTTCTTCTTATTTTTTTCTAATCAGTTATGTACATTAGGGTTTTATGTTACATCTAATGTTGTTAAATTAATGTTTATTGCATTTTTAAAATTTCATGTGTGTTACCGTGATTGTGTTTAGTGTTTGTGTGAATGACACACTGCGCAGCTTCTATTGTCCCTCTCAGCTTGTGGAAAAGCTGCTTGTGATGAACTTTGATTAATCATGTGACTCATCATCACTACTGTGTTTGGTGGTTGTCAGTGTATTACAAAGGTATGAAACAGATATTAGTACTTCAATAGGTTGGTAAATTTAAAGGTCCCGTTCTTCGTGATCCCATGTTTCAAACTTTAGTTAGTGTGTAATGTTGTTGTTGTTAGAGTATAAATAAAATCTGTAAAATTTTAAAGCTCAAAGTTCAATGCCAAGCGAGATATTTTATTTAACAGAAGTCGCCTACATCGAACGGCCAGTTTGGACTTACATCCCTCTACTTCCTTCTTTAATGACGTAACTAAAACAGTTTTTTGACTAACCTCCGCCCACAGGAATACACAAGAGTTGCGTTTGTAGAGTGTGTTTGTCGCCATGTCGTCGAAACGCTGTTATTTTCATCCCGCAGTTCAATCACCGGGTCTAATTCCGGCTCAAATTGATAGGGTAAAATTAAAGACATGTTTACAATAACACTGAGCGCGTGCATCTCCACGTTATGGTGAGAGGCGTGACCTTTCCGGGCAAGGAGCGCTAAGCTGCTGTCGAATCACAACACAGGAACCGCTGGCACAATCAGAACTCGTTATGTATTTCTGCAGGAGGGACTTCATAGAACAAGGAAGTCATCAGCCCGTTTTTATGACAGTGGAAACAGCGGTATACAGATAAGTAAATTGTGTGAAAAATACTGTTTTTTTACATGCGAAACATGAACACGTGTTGTATTGCACACTATAAACACAATCAAAGCTTCAAAAAAACCACGAAAAACGGGACCTTTAACATTATATCAGTTAATTAAATACGTTTTTTTTTTTACTGTAAATTTAACAGTTTGTTTTACAGTGTAAAATAAACAGTTATGAACCGTAATTATTACAATATAAACCTTTAAATTATATGTTTTTTAGCTGTAACATAGACAGTAAACTAAGTGCTTTCACTTAAAACCTAAAACATTGCTACCGTATTTTTTACGATAAAGTTCTGGCAACCACAGCTGCCTTTGTTTTACTGTAAATTTTACGGGGATTTTTTTTTTTTTTTACAGTCTTCTTGATGCTCTTTATTAATGTGTTTTTCAATTTAAAAAATATTTTACTCGTTCAAATTGTTCAAATTTCCAAAGAAATTTGGATGAAATTTTCTACAACCTAGCTGAAATTTCAGTGCACTCCTGGTATTATCATAGCTTAATAGTTATTTTATTGTTATGTCATGTCCTAGACAACAAATTTGCTAAAAATATTGTTAGAGTTAGATAGCAATTTAACTAGAATCCAGCAGTTTTTCCTGTTTGATTGATTTCTGTTTCCATGATAACAGCGGTGACTGATTAGTGGATGTCTTTACATAGAATCCACTTTTTATACTATTTTTATACTATTTATACTATTTTTGATCATCTCCAGAGCTTGTGGTTGCTTTGTTTTGAATGGATTGTACATAAAAATGATTTGCTCTATAGATATTTTTGAAAGCCATTTTTCTTCTGGATCCCTTCTGTTATGTCTGGCTTTTCATCCAAACCCCCCACAGAACAAAGCACTGTGGGATCTTTTGTGCGTTAGCTAATTTTTTGTAAAGGAGGGCAATCATTCAAAACATTTAAATCCTGAATTCACCAGACGACACTTAAAATTGCCTTCATGTTTGACAATACAAAAATAACACTTTTGACCGTTAAACCTGCAGATGGCTTGTGACTAATTCTCTCCCAGCATGCTTTGTGCTAGATTTAAAGAGGGATTTGAAACGATAATCTCGCAAGGCCGTCCCAGAGTGCGGTATCGTGTAGCGAGGCAACACGCCATTGAGCTCAGATCGTCAGATCGAGTGTACGTGATTTAGGTGTGTAATTGTTTGTGTTAGCTTGTTTCCTCTCCTGTCCCTCTTGAGTCTCACAGGTTTTGTACCAGCTGTCGGTAAGTGCCAGTCGTAGGTGCAAAGATGGCAAAGAGGCGAGTGCTTTGAGGTTATACAAACGATGTTGGCACCTGGGTAATGAGCTTCCCCCTGGGTATGTCTCATCTGCCAATCAGAGCACAGAAGAACATCTGTACATGACTACTTCAGTTTTTGTGTCTTTGTTGGTAGTGTATGACCTTGTTCTTTTACTAAAACAGCCGAGCCGAAAGCAGACTGAAGCATCTCTTTAAAGTCACATGAAATGGTGTTCACAACCCTTTTTACTTTTGTAATGAGATGGTGAAATGAGAGGAAAAAAGTAGGCGTTTCGTGATAGAATAGAGCCAGATGTCTGGAATTGAAAGATTGACAGAAGGAAGTTTGGTGATGTCCACTGGAACATTGTTGCAGATTTGTTCTTAATGAGAGATTCAGAGGTCCCCATTTTTAAAGGGGGCCTATTATGCTATTTTATATTTTCAACTTTATTTAATTTTGCTGTTTAGCATGAAAAATGTCTGCAAAGTTACAATGCATAAAGTCACTCCAAAGGAAGTATTCACTATATCAGTGCGCACTGTTTCTGAACTCCCTGAAAAAGCCTCGATTGTAGTCTTTCTTCCAGGAACGTACATGTCACAATAAAAAAAGGGGCGAGGCCTTGTTACATTGCGTTAGTAATGTGTTGAAACTCACAGTTATGGTAAAGGTGCGTATCATTTCTGAAACACACTTGAAGTGGTTGACCAATCACAACACTCGGTTCCAACTGACCAATCAGAGCACATTGTGCTTTTCAGAAGGATACCAAAACTAAATAGACCATTATAGACAGAATGGTAAGAGAGGTGCTGCAGCATAAATACACACTGTATTGCCAAAAGTATTGGGACACCCCTCCAAATCATTGAATTCAGGTGTTTCAATCACTTCCATGGCCACAGATTTATAAAATCAGGCACCTAGGCATGCAGACTGCTTCTACAAACATTTGTGAAAGAATGTGTCACTCTCAGGAGCTCAGTGAATTCAAGCGTGGTACCGTGATAGGTTGCCACCTGTGCAATAAGTCAATTCGTGAAATTTCCTTACTACTAAATATTCCAGTGGTATCATTACAAAGTGGAAGCAATTGGGAACAACAGCAACTCAACCACAAAGTGGTAGGTCACGTAAAATCACAGAGCAGGGTCGGCGCACGCTGAGGCACACAGTGCGCAGAAGTCAGCAACTTTCTGCAGAGTCAATAGCTACAGACCTCCAAACTTCGTGTGGCCTTCAGATTAGCTCAAGAACAGTGCGTAGAGAGCTTCATGGAATGGGTTTCCATGGCCGAACAGCTGCAGCCAAGCCTTACATCATCAAGTGCAATGCAAAGCATCGGATGCAGTGGTGTAAAGCACGCTGCCACAGGACTCTAGAGCAGTGGAGACGTGTTCTCTGGAGTGACTAATTATATTTTCAAACATGAAAACCTATTCTAGTACATCCCGAAAACAAAATCAAGACTTTGAAAAAGGGCATAATAGGTCCCCTTTAATTTTAAACATCATGCACTGATTAATTAACACACATTCTTGGTGTTTGTGTGTGCAAAGTAAAAATTGGATCAATTTTAACATCGATTTTGAGTTTAAATTTGAAAGACTAGAAATTTCTAATCAATTCTTTCTTAAGCCTTGTTTCCACCAAAAATACTCAGAACAATTTGTTCCGGGAACTTTTTTCCCCCAGACCCGTTGGTCTCTGCGTTTCCATAGTGGTCTAAAGTACCATGAAGAAGAATCCAGTGACGTAGGAGTGCGCGCGACTTTCCAGTTCCCACTGGATTTCATCCTCCGCATATAAGATTAATAAAGCCTGAACCTCGTCGTCAGCCCATCGGTCGTATTTTAAAATCCACGTTGATTCGAATAGCTAACAACTCTTACTGCACGCACTGCAACAGACTTATAAAAATGGTGGTTGAAATAAAATGCTGTGTGGAGTCAACCAATCAGCATGTTCAGTGCCCAAGTCCCACTCCCGAAAGTTCCTGAACTTTGAAAAATACTTCCTCGTGAGCAGGGACTTTCTGAGGGGGAAGATTTTACCTGGAACTTTATTTAGACCCTGGTTCCTGCGGTTGAAACACACCGAGTACCACCCCAAAGTCCCTAGATCCTGGAGAAAGTTCCTGTGGTGGAAACGGGGCTTTAGTTTCCGCACTAGCTTAGGTACAGTTTGTTCAGTCCGTCCAATCCACTTGTTGGCAGTTATATTGCAGAGTTTTAGCAAGCATTTTTGCTGTTCTACCTGCGTGGAGCTGATGTTTTAATCCTGGTTTTAATCCCTGAGGCTACGGCAGCTTCCAGACCCCCGACTTCTGGAGCATGACAAGGCCGCCGTTTAATCCTCACCCGCCTCACGAGCCTCGAGCGGTTCAGGGTCCCTCTGTCGTTTGCCTCGCCAACACATGGAGCTCTAACACAGCAATGGCTTCAGGGCCATTCTGCCCCCATTCCCAAGCGAGGAGTGCGGTGGATCTGATAACTCAAATTGAAAATGCCTGCTGAGAAACTGCGATCCAGCCAAGGCGAACTACCTAACCTACAGGGTTGTTAAGAAACTTAGCTAGACCTGTCAGTCAGGGATATGGTCTAGGCAGTGAGAGGGGTGAATTGGGTGCATCACAAGAGGTTTGAATGTGTTTGCTAATGCTGAGGTTCAATGCAAGAAGTTGTTGGTTATTGTAATCAAATGAAACCCACACAAAAATGTGCTAGTTATATTGCACACCAAACTGAAAAATAATATTATTAATTATATTTTGCATAACAAATGTTTTTTTTCTATATTTTTCTCCAATTCTAATTTCAGTATTGCAAAAAAAAAAAGAAATAAGTTTATTAAATAAAATCTTAATATAAATACTGAAATATTGTAATGAAAGTCAATTTTTTTTTATTCACAATAAATATTACCCTGATACATTTACATGTTTTAATGTGAATAATATATCTATTTTTACTTTTTGAGTAGGTAGTTCACTTTAACCTAACTGATTTCATTCAGAAACAAAAAGAGTGTTCATAGTGAGTCATTGCATCACTCACTAAACTCTTTCATTCAAAAACATTAATGCATTTTCTCATTAAATATATGAGATTAAATTGATAACCAGACACAGTCACTGTGAACTGCAAGAGCTGTTCATGAATTTCTCAATTTATTTTTGTGTTGCTTAGAAAAAAATATAGTTTTGAAACAACACGAGGGTGAGTAAATCATGACACAATGTTTATTTTTGGGTGAACTGTCTCTTTAAAAGAATGAAGCAAAGTAAAGGAAGCAAACAAGAATAGTAAGAAATGCATCTGGTCAGCGTCATGCTTGGTCTCCCTTCCCAGTAAACTTGCTTGCTCTTTGGCAGCCAATTATATAGCCTTAGCCAGGCATTTGTTGTTGTTTTTTTGTGTGTTTTTTTGCGATGGATGTTGTTTGCGGGCTCTCAGAGGAAAGGCCCTCATTAGAGGAACTCTTGGCTGGAAGGGTGGGTGGAAGTGTGGGACGACTAGACTGTGGGTCATAAGTCTTGCTTTAGCACAGCCATAGTACAGCACATGTTCATAAGTCTTTTGCAACCTAAATAAAAGTAAAAACCAGCAGTGCTTCTTTTTTTTTTTTTTTTCTCACAAGAAATACTTTTTTCACACGCCAGAGGTTTCTGGTTTGAATTCTGATAATTATCTTGTAGCATTCTCTTCTCACCATGCTCTCTTCACTTCATTTGTTCAGGTGAATGAAGAACTTTATTTGACCATGATGAGTCATTGTCATCATGGGTAATTTATGTAGTTTTTGTAGTTACATTGCTTTGAGAGTTTTGCATTGGTATTTTAGACTTTTATCATAACCTTTTCTTCTGTAATTGGGGGTGGTGTGGCCTAGGAAGGTTCCATCTCCACCAGGAATGATTCATGAATAGTCCCCAGTTGTACACCTTTGAAGACATCTCAGTTTGCGTAACCATCGGCAGCTCCTTTTCAGTCTTTAAGTCAGGGTGAATGAATTGAAAACTTGTCCAGATCACATTTTACCCCAAAATCAAAAGGGAAAAAATGTACATACAAAAGCAGTTATTTTATCTGCATTGTGACATTGTTTTCATGACATTTCAACCCCCAAATTCTTATCATAATTTGTCCAGACATTTTATTTTAGACTTGTTTTTAATTATTCTCAGTGGTGATTCTCATTAGATTCAGTAATTTATTGCTGTATTGCAGAAAATACATTTTCCCCAAATTAAATAAGCATAAATTAAAGAACTACATGTAGAATATTAATCTATCAATTTGTTATATTATATTATATTATATTATATTATATTATATTATATTATATTATATTATATTATATTATATTATATTATATTATATTATATTAATTATATTATATTATATTATATTATATTATATTATATTATATTATATTATATTATATTATATTATATTATATTATATTACCATTAAGCTATCAACATTAATATTATTTTTCTATCATTTTAATGTCAATATCAACATGAAAATGTTTAATATTATGTATATCAATTTTAATATGACTGTTAACATTATGCATTCTTCATTTATATTAATAATAATGTCAATATTAATATTCAAATTAATATAGCCAGTTTGTAATGTCGTCATTTTTTTTTCATCAAATATTTATTATTTTTCATCTGTTACATTAATGCAGGGCTCACCAAACAGAGATGAAAAGCTAAAGTCTTATGAGCTGCATGTTTCAGAGTGAAGCATGCAGTGCATTTCATTTATTAGAATTATTAAATATTCATTTTTTACAGTACAATTGTAATTTACAACAGTAATATATTTCTTTAGCTTTATTGTCTTTGATTTTAGAATTAGTTATACTAATACTAGTACAACAACAACTACTACTACTAATTATTACTAATATTAACATCAGATAACTTTGAACATGCAAGTTTGCCATTATATTATAGAAATACCAGAGGATACTTCAAGTACATATTTAACGTCTAAGGGGTTGGGCTGACAAAAAAAGTTTGTGCACCTCTTCATTAACATAAAGTCTTTTGAACTTCATTTGGGAGCTTTTATCATCAAATATTTTTTTAATGTAATTCATTTTATTACTTGATTGGCATGTCATGCAATTGAAGTCGACTAAAAGTGGTAATTTGACAGTCCTATAATATCAAATGATTTCAGGTGTGCTGAAAGTTGGATTCAAGTACAAATGTGTGATTTTTAAGAAGAGAGTTCTGCACTGCTGCTCTGTGGCCTCCTGGCTTGAGGACATGTCCGACAGCTCCCGCACCCCAACAACCCCTCACCTTGTCACGCCAGAGTAACATCTCCTCTCTACACCTGTCTCCATGCGGCGGGCCGAAGGTTACGGAAGCGTGCATGACTGTTGAGCTCCACGCGGTGATTGACTAGAGGCGAGAGAAGTGACTCCTCAGCACTTCAGAGACCGGTACCCTGGAGAGAGGTGCAGAACTCTGGCCCGTCGGTCTAGCATATGCGGACCCTGGCTACAGGAGTAATTATCAGCTTTGTCAGATCCCTCGGAGCACTTCTCTCCACTTTCTCTCTCTTTATCTCTTTCTTCCTCCCATCCTCCTCTCACCCTGTCAGGTTTAAGTGGGGCCCATCTCTGCAAAAAAACGCCGGCCCCTACAGGTGAGATTGGACGGGAGGGTGGAGGGATGGGGTCTAGGAGGAGAGGGGAGGAAGCCTGTGTTCAGTCAATTGAAAAGCTGTCAGAGTGCAAGCAAGCCCCTGGAAGGAGAGTTGACAAGATAAGACGAGGTTCTCATCTGCCAGCTGAGCTCGAGCGAGGTCAAGGCAACGGCGCTTCTAATCTAGTTAATTTTAGACCCTCGATTCGGAAAACATGTCGAGCCGAACTCTGAGCTGATAAAACCTTGTGGCCTACGTGTTACATCAAGTTTGATTTTGTGTTTTGTGTTCCCCTCTCGCCATTATTTGTTTATCTCAGTTTCTCAAGCATTCAGACAGTAATCCGAGTTTGAGTCGCGGAGATTTCCGTAGCGCGGTAATTCCAAGGTCTTGTTTTCTCTTATCAACAAGAGCTGATTGGAAATAATTAACAAGCGAGCGGAAGCTAAACCTCTGCACGGTCTTTGGTATCTACCAATTTTCAGCTAGTGCGCGGCTCCTTAGCATCAGAATAATGAGCTTGTCTCTCCAAGTTACAAGCACATGCTCCTACACACAGAATGTGTTTTAAGCTAATTTAATCTTTTGTAGTTGCTTTTTTCTTTGCATTTCATTTCCATATTTTTGAATTACGCTTTGTGCGTTTCCTTCTCGGAAAGGTTTCTGAAGTCGCGCTTTGTTCTGTAGCACTCTGCTCCGTTAAGGAGATTACAAATAATAGACGAAATTCTGGTAATTAACATTTAATCTTTAAACGCTGTGTTATTTATTTACAGATGTGAAATGAGGAAATGAGCGTCCCTTAAACAGGCACGGCTTCTGCTCTTCAAAGCAGAGCAGTTCGTAAGCAGCTCAGCTAATATTTTTATTAAAGACCTCACCTTCAATTTGGTTCAATTCAGTTCAGCCTTGGTTTGAGCAAGCCAATTTTCTGCTTCAGACTGCTTTAATAAACCCTCTGCTCTATCAGAAGCCTCTGCAGTTCCTGATGAAGGCAGTTTATTTTAAATTAAAGGAGAGTTTCTTATCTGCCGGAGCAAAGAATGTGACTACAGTAGTCGTTCTTCCTTTTGCAGGGTAATTAAAACAAAAAACGCTTTCGGCGGCTGATAAAAAATATGGGATCTGATACGTGGTGGCCCTCTAATGTTGCACAGATGTGCCAGTGATGGAAGTTTATTTCCTTCACCATTCTCCTTTCGGCCACATCTGGTTACCCCGAACGACCATAAGACGTACAGCCCTACTTGAAAAGGGATCAGCGGATTGGCGTATCTCTACCCTGCGTCAGTATGATGGCAATCGTTGATGATTTAATTGAACTTGCAAGTGAAACCTAAGCTAGATTAAAGCTTTAAATCGCCTTTCAATTAAGCAGGATGTCAGTCGATCGCCTGAAAGCCGCAGTCGTGGTGAAGCTGGAGGTGGATGCACGGCTTCACTTTGCTTAATCAGTCTAGTGATATTCGACATGACACCTGGCTAGCTGAGCTTTCATCAGCTTGACGGCAAGAGTTATTAGCTTGATTGGATAAACTGCACTATAAATACCTGTTTTGATGCTTAGGTTATGCTTTGAACAAAGATACAGCACTTAAAATGGATAATGTAGGTAGAAAAGTTTATCAGTCAAGCCATCTATAATTTTTGTGGTGCAACGCCTAGGTAATTAATAAAATAATTTTTACCAATAAACCCCCCCGAATTCTAGCGCACCTCAACTTTTTGATTTGATAATCCGGCCCTCGAATTAAACTACTTGAAGAGCCCTACTTTAAGGTGATGATACAAGGGGCAACTTTTTAAGCAATGTTGCTGGGCAATGTCGCTGAGCGTTGATGCTTGGGCACTTTACCATTGAGAATGGGCAAGAAATTTATATCTGGATACTTTAGATTGAAATGTGTTGCACATTCCCAATGGTAAAGTGCCCAAGCATTATCACACGGCAACATTGCCCAGCAACATTGCTTAAAAAGTTTCTCCGTGTATCATCACCTTTAAAGTTTATATGAAATACCACATACATTATTACAGTTAACTGACCTTTTGTATGAGAACTTGATTGGATAGACCACTCTATAAAACAAGATTTCTTAGCTTTACTTTTGTTGCTTTAGATTATGCTTTTTAGCAAAGATATTTGCACAAAAAAGCCTTTATTTGAACACCACATACATATCTGAGTCAATAATTTTAAATATTTTTTACAATAGCTGCTTGAATGTGTACTATTAGTTTGCTATAAAGATGGCTGAGCTATTGTCAGTTTGGCCATTTATTTGATTATATAAATCTTATAAAGTGTGTGTCTATATTAAATAAAGTGTTCTACTTTTATTTATTTATTTATTTATTTATTTATTTATTTAAATTTAATTTTATTCAGATACATTATCTGAGTGAGAACTAGCTTGTCTATCTTTTGTTAATTTGACAGCCAGATTTATTAGCTTGATTGGATAAAATATCTTTATAAAACTTTTGTGGTTGCGGTTTTATTTTCTTAGTATAGAATATGTTTTCAACATCATTTAACACAGTTTGAACACGTTCATTTTAATTAAATTCAATTTAACAATAGCTTGCCTGGCTTTCAAATTGGCATTGAGGACAATTAGTTTGATAAACTCTCATTTTTGGCTTTAGTTGTATTGTATTAGATTTCTTATGCTTTTTAGAAACGATACTTGCACAGTTCTCACCACATGCATTATCTGAGTCAATAACCGTCATTTAACCATCAGTGCAACAATGGCAGTTTGGATTCGCGTTATTAATTTGAGTGAAGGTGTTTGTCTGAAGTGAGGATGAATGACAGGTTATTTGCCACTCTCTTTTTTGCCTTCAGGGTCTACTGTACAGATGTACCAAGGAATTTGTCGGGTCTGTTCACTGCCTCCACCTCCTTCCCGCTCGCTGGGTTATTTATCATAGTTGTTCTAGTCACTGCCACTCTTGACACTGGTGTTATTAATGAATATCCACTCTGCCGGTAATTCAGTTTAACCTGTCTCCCTGCATTCATTCATTCTACTAAACCATCCACAGGAAGAGCGAAATTGAGGGAGGGGTCTGAGAGGGAGGGAGGAAATGAGTGAATCATGCGACTGTATTTTACCGCTGAGTTTGTTTTTTGGTTGCGCTTCATATTAAATATTTACTGTCACTGCATGCACAATCCTGCCTGGATGTGTACAACAATGTCCCTCTGCCTTTGCACAAGACACTTTTGCCCTAATGATTCCTTCTCCTTGACCTCTGACCTTTTCCACAGGCCGCGTAATGTGGAGCCAGTGTGTTTGAACCTACAAGCTCAGATCCTGAACTGCTATAGAGAGAACCGTGAGCAGACGCTTCAGTGTTCAGACCTGGCCAAAGAGTACATGCAGTGCATCAATGCCGTTAAGAAGGTAAGAAACCATAAAGATTTAGCTGGACTCTATGGTAAAGTTTTTGTTTAGAAGCATTTGTGACCTTAAGGGCACAGTTGAAAAAATCACAGTCCAAGCATATACTTTTCAAGCAGGCATTAAAAACTGATTTAAATTAATAAATATAAAACTATGTTATATAAATATACTAATAAAGTAATAAAACTAAATATAAATATTTTGCTAACACAATATATTGCTACCACTCCCATTGGTGCTTTTTTGGAATTGTGCTTTTCACTTGTGCCCTTTATAGTTTATTGAAATATGAATGTTCATGACATTCATAAATATATTAATGCATTTTAACTAATGTTCTGTAAAATATTTTAAGTTATTATAAAGAACATACACAAACTACCTCACATTTATTTAGAGTTTGTGTTCTGTAATTAACAATTCCTACATAGGTGAAGGATTTGAATATTATTAATAAATATTACATATGTTTTATGATGTATGATTCACTGATAGGAGGACATATAGAAGTCAAAGTAGTTTTTCATTTACATCTTATACCCAATTCACACTCCACCGATACACACTTCATCGGGTTTCGTAGGATCCATGTGTTACCCCTGTTGGCATCTTTTGCCGTTGGTCGGCACTTGTTTTTACCAATTGAACATGTTCGTTTTCTGTTTGTTGGGGTGTGGAATCTCTGAGAAGTGGTGTACTGTAATCTGGTGATTGTCCACATTAGTTGGCTTCTGTTGATGGAGTGTGAAATGGCCTTTAAATGTACAGTAGCATTAAAAGCCTGTTTGATACTAAAGGGATGTTCACACTAAAGCCTTGTGCACAATGGGACGATTATCGACTTATCGCCAGCGTTTTTCAAGACGTTTTTCGATGCGTATTTGTGTTCATACCCAAGCGATTTTCATTGGCAATGCGCCAAGTGAAAGTGAAAATTCAATCCCTGACAGTATATGGCGCAGTATAAGAGCACCCATAGTTTGTAGGGGTCCTCTTCGTTGTCGTCTTCTTAGGTATCAATGTGTGCTCGGCAAGACCATTTTGTGCTTGAGTGTCACCAAGTCATGTTTTACTGTAACTTCAGCAGCTCCAAGCATGTGAACAAAAGTGCCAATCTCATTGGTCAGACAGTTTTTAATGCCGAACGTCAAACCAAAAAAAACGAACCCGAGGCGTTTTTTTAAAAATGACACTTTTACGCCTGACATCTTGCGCGTCGGTGTGCACACTCACATTGGCGTCCCTTTGTTAAGTCCAGAGGCGTTAAACATCGGCAATAAGCACGTGTGATAATCGTCCCAGTGAGCACAAGGCTTAAGGTTGCCAAGTTGCTGTACTGTTGGTTGCTAGCAACTGTTCTATACAACTTTAAGCAGAGGAATATGTGAACTTCGCTCTTGCTTCCGTTTGTAGTAGGCATTCCTGTTGCTCAGTTGGTAGAGCATAGCCCTAGAAACACCAAGATCATGGATTTAATTGATTCGGGACACAAAAACTGATGAAATTTATCCCTTGAATGCACTGCAAGTCTCTTTCTGCCAAACGCATAAATATAAATGTAAATGTCCATTGGCAACCGCAGTGCATTTGCATAAAGTTGAACTCTCATCATTGGTCTGTAGCTCATGTCACCTCAAATCACCTCACATCGTCAAACCTTACTAAAAGAGTCACTTTCTAGTCATTTAGTTGATAATAATTTGCTGCCAGTATGAATGCCTCTTAAAGATCAAAGAGAGGGGCTGGAAAATGGTCATGTAAAACTCAATTTTGATTGTTATTGGTGCAAGAAACCTTGATAAACATAAGTGGACTGAAGTATATTTCAACAAAAAAAGAAAATTCAGTGGTCCAAACCTGTAAGACTTATTCTTGTATTCTGTGGAATACAAAAGAATATTTTATTTTTTAGTTTTTTTTTGTCCAATTCCATATATTGAAAGTCTATGGATGATGTCTGGACTCAAACGTTCTACAAAATATCTTCATTTTCACACACTTCATGTGTGTTCTACATTCATTAGAAGGAAAATCATACAGATTTTAGAAGAACATCAGGGTGAATAAATGATGACATGCTGCGTTCTAGTTGCCGGTCTTTTCTCAGACATTACATTCTCTGAAAGGCATAATTCACCCAAAAATGAAAATTATCCCATGATTTACTCACCTTCATGTCATCCTAGGTGTATATGACTATCTTCTTTTAGATGAACACAATTGGAGATATATTTTCCAATATATCCTTGCTCCTCCAGGCTTTATAATGATTGTGGATGGGGGGGGGCACATTTTAAAGCCCAAAATAATTGCCTCCATCCATAATCAAAGTAGTCCATACAACTCCAAGTGGTTAATAAAGGCCTTCTGAAGTGATTCAATGCATTGTTGTTAAAAAAAATATCCATATTTAAAACTTTATAAATTAAAATATTTAGCTTCCGGTGGACGACCGTGTGCACACTGCGCAAGTCGATACGCGCCAAATGAGTAACCCCTGATGCGATGTATGACGCAGGATGTAGGAGTATCGTAAGCTTAGACGCCTCTCACAGCTGTGCAACAAACTCAAAGCTTCTCTTCTCTTATATCGAAATCCTCAGACACTTCTAATTCGTGACCGGTGTTTTGTTTTGCTCTGTCCTCTGCGCTTTCGCGTTCATCATTGTGTCATGCATCGGTTCAGAGGATATGCTTCCGCCGCAAATTGATGCATATGGCCGTCTGCTGAAAGCTAGTTATTATAGATAATAAAGTTTTAAATATGGATATTACAAAAACGCATCGCTCCGCTTCAGAAGGACTTTATTAACCTCCTGGAGTCATATGGATTACTTTTTATGATGGATGCATTTTTGGCCCCCCAATTCACAACCATTATAAACCTTGAAGGAACAAGGATATTTTTAAATGTATCTCTGATTGTGTTCGTCTGAAAGAAGATATTCATACGCACATAGGATGTCATTTTCGGGTAAGTGTTTTGTGTTGGTCTGCAGCACCCTTGCTGCAGTGTTGTCAGTAAAGGTGTACTTTTCAAGGTGTTAATTCTCCAGGAGTTTTACTTTCAATGTTCAGTTGTAGCCAGGCAACAGTAGAGTAATTACTCCACTCCATCACACCCTCAGTCGCAAGGAAGAGAGTGTGTGTGGATGTGTTTGGGGCTCACAAGTACACACTGCACTCAGGGAGTGTGTGATAATCACTGCTATGGCAACGGCTCCCAGTACCAGGATGTGGATCTGGCGTGCCGCATGCTGCTGCCGGTGGGTTATCGCTCTCACTTCCTCATTCCCCTCACCTCCACTCATCCGTGCTCTATTGTAACTGTTGAATGCAAGTGTTGACTTTTGATTTGAACTCTTTTTAATTACTATTACTTAGCAGCACAGCTAATTAATATGAGTTTGAAAATGTCCTTGATTTTTGGCAAGGTGTTTTTTTTTTTTTTTTTTTTACCTTGAGTCTTTCTGAATCTTTCTGAATTGACTATTTTAAAGAAAGGGGGTTTTCAATGCAGTTTGATAAAGCAATTTTGTGTGTGTTCAGACATTGAGTTGCATGCTGTGTCTTTGTTCAACTTTTCACATAAGCATTATTGCTACAAAAGCAGGAGATGGTAAACACAAAATCCAGATCAATGGTATTCGTTTGGTTAATCGAACTCCGCTCTCAGTGCGCACAAAGCCTCAGGATATTTGTTCACTTTGTGGGCCAGGGGCGAGACTTTACAGTATGTCTTCCCACTGGAAAGAGAGATTGGCTTTTAATGTGGTTTTCCCTTTTCTACAAACTGCTTTTTCTACAAACTGGGTGAGGTGAACATGAAAACAAAATTGACCATAAGAAATATGTCAGGTTATGGAAGAAAAGTGGGTTGTAAGCAGTTTCATGTTGGTTCAACCAAAATTGAAAAGGTTGTTGCTCAATGAAAATCTTCCCCTCTGCCACAGCTCTCAAATATCATTGACATTTGTGTTCAGTTCTACAGCAGAAAGGAAGATTTTCAGTGATTAATGACTTCAATTCAGTCTCTTCCTCATAGAAAGCATTGCATGGCTTGGGTATCATATGATTATAACCTGTGTATAATGTATGGAAAAAAGCATAAAAATATCATCTTGTGTTTACAGAGAAATTGAAAAACCAATATAATAACATGAGAGTGATAAAAGGATGACAGAGGATTCTTTTTATTTTGCGTGAATTATTCCTTTCATCAGTACACATGTCAGTTTACATTATAAGTAACACTCACTGAGGTGAATCATCTCTAGAAAATATTGTTCTTTGCACAAGGCTTGTGTTACCTCTCAGAACAGCCGTTGCTTGCTAGAGGTGTGAAATATAATGCAGTCAACCTTGTTATAATTGGGATGCATTTAATTAGACTCCAGCAATTAAATCTACGCTAAGCAGTGGCATTTAAGACAATAATTTAACTACATATGGTTTATATATATATATATATATATATATATATATATATATATTTATTTATTTATTTATCACAGTCACTTTCACGTTGCATCAAAAGTTACAGTAAAGACATTTATAATTTACCAAAATGTTTCATTTTCAAATAAATGCTGCTTGAACTTTCTATTTAGAATCCTGAAAAAAGACATCACAGTTTCTACAAAAATATTAAAGGGTTAGTTCACACAAAAATGAAAATTCTGTCATTTATTACTCACCCTCAAGTCGTTCCACACCTGTAAGACCTTCGTTAATCTTCGGAACACAAATTAAGATATTTTTGATAAAATCCGATGGCTCAGTGAGGCCTGCATTGACAGCAAGATAATTAACACTTTTAGATGCCCAGAAAACTACTAAATACATATTTAAAAGAGTTTCAAACTCAAAGTCAGTCATGTTATTTTAAGTAAACGAGGCTTTGTTACATCATAAGTGTTTTGAAATTTCAATGGTTCACCACTGGGGGGCGTGACTTTGGAAATTTGATACACGCTCCGAACCACTGGTTCAAAACAAAAGATTTGTAAAGCTTCGAAGCTTCATGAAGCAGTGTGCTTCATAATATTAAGGTTGAACCACTGTAGTCATATAAACTGTTTTAAATATGTCTTTAGTAGATTTCTGGGCATCTGAAAATGTTATGGCCAATGCAGGCCTCACTGAACCATCGGATTTTATCAAAAATATATTCATTTGTGTTCCGAAGATGAACGAATGTCTTGCGGGTGTGAAACGACATGAGTGTGAGTAATAAATTATTTTCATTTTTGGGTGAACTAACCCTTTAAGTTGTTATTCAATGAGAACATGCAACAAAGTTGGTGAGGCCATGTTGGGCAGCTTTAGAGAAGAGGAAGAGTTGTTGCAGTAGAGTGTTGTTACCATGTCGTCATTTTACGCCGGACTGCTTCACAAACGAGGGTCAATTCAATGCTGGATTTGCACAAAAATTTAACATGACGGCACATGCTAGTCGATGAGTTGAATCAACTCCACAGCAGCTACATAAATTTATCCACTAACCATTCAGAAACGTCCAGTTTCATTCTAAAAGTTGTAACTTCTTCCTGAGTCTCTCCATCAGTGTCGACTCCAGTTTGAACAATGTAAGGCTGAACACCGTTACTGACAATCCTCATTTTGGCTGCGTGAGATTCTCCAGCTTTGTTGTTGAGCAACTGAAGCGCGAGCTGTTAAAGCTTCGCCCTCTTCTGGACAGTGCCCAGGTCCATTGGCGTTTAAAGAGACACACAGGAGAACGACATGCAATTTGACAAGCTATAATAATCTGTGGAGTATTTTGAGCTGAAACTTCACAGACACATTCTGGGGACACCCTACATCTTGTGAAAAGGGGCATAATAGGTCCCCCTTAAGACTGATTAGTGAACTAGTTTTGCAGGCAACCCAACAGCTAGTAAATGTTATAATATGTAGTTTTGCACATCCCTATTTTAAGCACAAATCAAAGACCGGTCTACTCATCATAGCAGCTCCCAGACAGCAGTTAGAAGCTATAGAAGCCCTTATTAGAGAAACTGTCTCTTGCTTTTGACACACTTCACTTTGGGAAGGCTGCATGCCCCGGAGTGAAGGGAGACAGAGAAAAGAAGCGGGAGTTGGGCAGGAGTGAACCCTGTACTCTCCATCTGAGGGGGCACCCACGCTTCTCTGGGCATTGTCTGGGATAATGACTCCGAGATTGGCTGATTCCTCCATCCTGCACGCTCCACCCTGCACCGGGATCTTCCGCTCATTTACGGCCAGGGCCAGATGCACCAACGGTGATTGTGATTGATGTTTTGAGCTCCCTTGCATTTAACACAGAGGAAGAGGAGAGAGATGCTTGTGGGCAACTGCTGAAGGAGAAATGAAGGGGAGGAGATATAGAAAGGGA
Organism: Chanodichthys erythropterus; assembly: GCF_024489055.1. NCBI lineage: Eukaryota > Metazoa > Chordata > Actinopteri > Cypriniformes > Xenocyprididae > Chanodichthys > Chanodichthys erythropterus. Next base: position 29,933,716 of record NC_090240.1, read on the forward strand.
TAAAAAAAATTGAGGGGAAGAGAAAAATAGAGTGGGAGAAGGGAATAGGCTAGTTAGCCCTCCGTGTCTGATGCTGGATTGATGCTGTGGGCCGGCAGGGGCTGTTGTCAGGGCTGAACTTTTTGAGAGGCTGCCCAAAACTTTTAATGCTGTTTCTCTCCGTGCAAAATTTGCCCCCAAAGCCCCAGCTCTGCCATCAGCATTACTACAGGCTCAAGGGCTAATGCCCTGTGTGTGTGTTGATGTGTTTGTGACAGTTCAGGCCGATGCATGCTCTTGGAACAGATGTTTCTGAATGCCTGTCCACATATAGAAATACATCAGCACTCATATGAGCTCTAAGATGCTATAAATAATGTGAATATATAAGAAGAGCGTGAGAGATTGTGGGGTGCTTTACTCTTTAATCGTTGCTGCTGCAACATAGTTTAAATTATTTTCATTTGAAACTATTTTACTTAATGCAAGTTAGGAAAATTCATACATGTCAGGCTTACACATGTCTGTCTTTATCAGGACTGAGACTTATTATTTCAGACTTCCACCCTAGACTTCTATCATTAATTTTTATTTTATTTTATTTTATTTTATTTTATTTTATTTTATTTTATTTTATTTTATTTTATTTTATTTTATTTTATTTCATTTTATTTCATTTTATTTCATTTTATTTCATTTTATTTCATTTTATTTCATTTTATTTCATTTTATTTCATTTTATTTCATTTTATTTTATTTTATTTTATTTTATTTCTCAAACCCAAACCCTAATACAAGTTTGAAGGTTATTATTATTATTATTATTATTATTATTATTACTTGTTATATTTAATAATAATAATGACTATAATAAATAAATAAATTAAATAAAATATAAACCACTAATGTTTAAATAATTTTGATTTATTATTACTATTATTATTAAAATAGAAATCTTATATTTAATTGTAATAATATATAGTTTAATAAATGTTTAAACGCCAGTGTTTTATATAAGAATTGTTGTTGTTATTATTTAAATATAAATCATGTTTAATAATAATAAATATAGTAATATAAAACACTAAGGTTTAAGTAATTAAATGTATTATTATTGTTATTATATAAATATGTATTAAATAAATAAAATACAATGAAATGTATTACTATTCTTAATATTATTAAAAAATAAATGTCTAATTTAGTTATTTTTAATAGTAATAAATAATATTATACATAAAAAATACAAATATCCAATATAAAATGCACAAAAACACCAATGTATAAATAATTATTTGTAAAGTAAATAATTAAATGTTAAATTGTTGTTATTATTAATGCATTTATTAATTAAACATTGGTTTGTTTAATCATCTTGCTTTTGCCTCTATTTTATTAAAGCAATAAGCTACTCTAGGCAGCTTTGTGTTGTGCCTAAAAACACCCTTTAATTGTGGTAAAATCAGTGTAACACAGTCTTCAGCTTCTTGCTTTATTTATGATTTTTGCTCAATAGCAGACTCTATCAGATTTGGCTTACTTTACTTCAGGGAGCATTTTTCCCCAAGGTATAGCTAGGTTAGAAATGCGCACAAACACACTTTCAGCCCCATCCTGTGTCTAGCGTCCATCACCACACACACACACGAGTCACAGAATGTACTGCTGCATTTCTCCAGTGAGGCCCAGAGATGGAACCTCTTTTCATTCGATTGACTAAAAGGAATTGGCTGCCAGGTGCTTCGAGGCCTTCCCACGACCCCCACTGTGCCAATTCAGAGCTGTGTGTGTTTCCGTGAGTTCTGATATCAAGTACAGCTGGAATATTGCATGACAGCTTGTTATTTATATGGTTGTGGAGCAAGACACAAATGCAACGACTGACTCTTACTCCAGGGTCCACAAACAAATCATCAATACGAGCACCACCATTGAAATAAATGGTGGGTTAAATTGGTCTGCCTCAGAGATTTCAAATAAAATGAGATGTTTCTATTGTGTGTGATCTGTGTGAGCTTTTTCAATGAAACAAGCCTGAAAATAGAATGAGATAAATGAAAAGCTAAGAAATAAAGAAGAGAGACTAGGTCAAGGTACTGTAGGTGGGCAGACGCTTTCAACATCTTTCTACTTAGATGAGAATAGTGTTTTGTCAGGATAGTGAAGTTGAATTATTGTCTGTACTGAATCATTTAACTATCCGATGTCAGTGACCCTGAAAAACACCCTAGATACCAGAAGGTTTGCCCTAGTTATAACTACAATGACTCCGGCCCTAGTTTACACTAGTGCATTTTCATTTTAAAACACATACATTTTGCCATGGTTACGCCTGTTGTTTACACGACACTGGTGTTTTTGAACCTCAAAAATGGAGACTTTTGAAAACGATGATCTGCCCGCGTTCGCTCTGCGTATCCTTGACGACCGTGTAAACAATAACATGGAGACTGAACTGCAATCTTTGCTGTCATTTTTAGCAGCTATTGTGCAGTTAAACTCTGCATTTTTTTTTAAATACTGCAGCTGCCTACATGCGCAAGAGGCAACTGTTTACACTTGTACGCGCATGCCCAGTGTGCATGAACCGTCATGTGACATGTCTTTTCGGCTGTGAAGTGTAGACTGAGATCGTTTCTGAAATGCTGTGGGAACGCCAGTGTAGACGAGGATCGTTTTCATTATAAAATGCCGTTTTATAACGAAAACACACAAGTGTAAACGGGGCATCAGAGAATGGCAGAGAATAATTTACATTCTGGATGTTGGGACTAACTAAAATTCTAATTATACAACTGATAGTTCCAGTCCTTATATCTGGTTGTCTAGAACTTCTTTTTTTATACTGTTTTTATCACTCTGCTTGTCTGTGTTTGTGTGACAAATCTGTACATTATTGGTGTAAGAAAAAATGTAAAGCATTTTTTTTCTGCAGGTTACATCATTATGCCAGTAGGTGGATTTTTGAGTGAATTAAGTTATTTACATTTACATTTTACATTTACATTTATTCATTTGGCAGACGCTTTTATCCAAAGCGACTTACATTGCATTATACTACACATTTGTGTCTGAGTATGTGCAATCCCTGGGATCGAACCCATGACCTTGGCATTGCTAGTGCCATGCTCTATTTACTCATCAGATTCATTCAAAAACACTGATTCATATTAAACACCACTGTGTGTTGCTTGGAGATGTGCAATGGTTAATTCTGTTTTGTTCAGAACTATTTTCGTGGTAGAGGGAATAACTGAATATTGTACGCTGTTTGTGAGATGGACTCTTAAAGAGTTAGTTCACCCAAAAATGAAATTTCTGTCATTGATTACTCACTCTCATGTCGTTCCAAACCCATCATTTTTTAACCCCCCATAGAAAGCAATGTAATTACAGTCATTCAAGGTCTAGAAAAGTGACAAGAATACTTTTTGTGCTACCGTTTGGACGTAAACACGGAAGTGCGAAACTGCGTTCACTGTGTCAACTGCGTAGGAGAATGACAGGGTAGAGAAGAAATTGTTGAATAAAGTTATTTTTGTTTTGTTTTTGAGCACAAAAACTGTGTCACTTTATAACTTTGATGAATGTGGTAATTTTGTTGCTTTCTATGAGGGATAAAAAAAAACTTGGATTTCATCAAAAATATCTTAATTTGTTTTCCGAAGATGAACAAATGTCTTACGGGTTTGGAACGACATGAGGGTGAATAATTAATGACAAAATGTTCATTTTTGGGTGAACTTACCCTTTAAGCTTTGCCTGGTAGTTTTCCCTTTTTTGCATATTACACAACGACTGCGCTAAAAATATAGCAATTGATGTAGAAGTGGTGAAATTCCTCATTTTAGTGCAATTTGAACCAAAAACTGAGAACCTTAATATTTGTATTTATATACATTTATATTTAAATTACTAAATCATTATTTAAATATTATTTAAATATTTAAATATTAAATTGCAATTAGTCAATTTATTATTATATTTTTTATTTATTAAGTTTCATCATTCAAGAATGCAAATGAGTTTACTTTTGTAAAATTTCCTGCCTTGGTTTGATTTATAAATAATTAGAAGTCGAATAATTAATGAAACTGTTTAACTAATCGCATACATTAACATGTATTAACCACAGTTCTACTAAAAATATAAGACTCGGTGCTCAACGGCAGGCACAAGACTTATCATTTCCAATCTCTGCCTTTCATTTTTTATTTTTTTTTTGCCTCTTTCTCTTGTAAGAGCAGACGCCTCGAGCCTCCATCCATCCATTCTTCACAGTGGGATTATTGATTTCATTTTCATATTGCTGCAGGTCCTCCGTTGTAAACAACCTTCCCCTCTTTTCAAAAAGTGAATTGATCCTCGGTCCGCCTGTGTTAGAAGGAACCAATCAAAGGGAACACCATTATCTTTCTTTTTTGCAGCCGCTTCCCTTTCTCTTCTCCTTTTGTGTCCTGAAATAATAGAGCTTGCATTGGCAAACAACATCAAGTATAATGGCGAGTTTGTTGGCGGCACAGATTTGAAAAGTTTTCTGAAAGTGCCACGCTAAAGTGGTTTGAGTTCAGAACAAACTTATTGTTCCAGCAGCACATTTACACAATATAATAGATGGTGAGGATTATCTTGTTTGCGGTAATAGCTCGAAAAGCTTCACACAGCCACACTGAGAAAGACCTTGAGGGAAATGGATGGAGGGGCTTTTTCTTTATTTAATTTTTATTGCACATCTATTGAAATGTGTGTGGGGGTTGGGTGAACTAGAAAACCTTGATTTGCGCTTATTTACAACAGAGACTGTTGTCTTGCCATTTCTGAAAGCCTTTACATCAAAAAGATGCAGTGCTGTGGGGACCCAATTACACCTGTTAATGTATTTGGCCTTGGAGACGCAACATATATACGTGGAGTTGCGGCTCTTGTTCATTTAGGACATCCGCCTTTATCAAAGCTGTAGGAAGGAGTGCATTAAAATTAATTGTAATCTTTCGTCTCGTGGGAAAACTAACTAAGATAAGTGTCTGTGTTGTTGATTAGCTGAACATGTGGGTCTAGGCTAAAGAAACACTCAAATGGGTTTTAGAAGCTGTTGTGCTTTACTGGCTGCTGTCTGTAGGCTAAAGGGATTAGGACTGCAATTCTGTTTCTTACCCCTGATGATCAAGAATACACAAAAGCAGAAAGGTTTATTTCACTCTCTGTTTTACCATTTCTTTCTATCATAGAATCCAAAGTGTGCTTTCAGAGGGTAAATGTCAACATGACATCAAATTTGACCCTGTGTACTTCATAAAGGTCTAGTTCACCAAATAATTGAAATTTTGTTATTATTTACTCTCCCTCATGTCATTTCAAACTCTGTACGACTTTCTTCTGTGGAACGCAATGAAGATATTTTGAAATATGTTTTGTTTTTTGGTCCATTTAATGAAAGTCAGTGGGGTCCATATAAAGTTATACAGTTTTACAATAACATGACATATTTTTCAATTTTGGGTGAATTTTACATTTAATAGTTATTATTTGTCTTGCTGTGCATGATTCATCAGAAGAAAAATTGTCTTGGTTATATTTCACCAAATTATAATAGCTTCAACGCTGAAATGACTTTTCATTTAGGCTGACATCACCAAAAAAACTTGGTGAAGGAATAGTTCCTTCGAAAATGAAGTCATCAGTGCACATATTCCAAATTTGTGTAAATTATTTTTGTGCAACATGCAGTTTTTTCCCACATGCAGTATAAAGAATGGAGATTTTAAAGGGTTAGTACCCCCCAAAAATGAAAATTCTGGCATTAATTGACCATTTGCAAAGACCCGCCCCCTTTAGTTACTGTTGCTATGTCCGACAAGGCAGGCCGCTCTCACGCGGATCGAAGGGGACGCTGACAACGCGTCGACAGACAAGACAGAGCAGGTTACTTTTGATATGAAACAAAGTCTCAAATTTCAAATTGTGTCATTTTTAAAGAAATTTAAACAATAAATACCGTTTTGTGGCTCTTTAATATGTCGTGACAGATCGCTGCAGTGCCTCAGTTCAAGCGGTTCGTGAACCGATCATCTCTTCCTCTAGTTCATTTACAGTATAGCATCAAATAAACATGAATGAACATCATAAGGAATGTTGTTTCGACCACGTACACACCATTTTCCAAGTTCAAATCTACTAACTCCCCTGACTGCTTTGTCAGACAAAATGGCGGATTTGGTGTTATGATTGGTTAGATCGTCTGTCAATCAAACTCCAGGCAAAGGACCCTCATCTTAAAAACACAAATTAAGATATATGTAATGAAACCTGGGATATTTCTGTCCCTCCACTGAAAGTCCATTATACCAATACTTTGATGCTTTAGAAAGTTCATAAACACTTCGTAAAAGAAATCCATAGGAATTAAGCTGAGCAACTGATGACAGAATTTTCTTTTTTTGTGTGAACTATCCCTGTAAGCTTCAAAATGGACACAAAAGCATCATAAAGGTATTTAACATACGATAGATTTGGGTGAGAAACAGACTGAAATTTAAGTCGATTTTACTGATTAATCTTTTCATTCTGTGAGTTGTTAGCCCTTATTTACCCAGCATGCGTCTGTGGCGCGTTGCGTCTGTGACGCGGCTACCGGAGTCGTTCCGTGGCCACTCTAGTCGATGCTTGTTTAAGCCAGCCAGCCGCGCCGCATTTCAGAAGCTGCCCAGAAGTGACTTGCCGTGCCGCTTCACTAAAGATTGGTGCCAAGTCTATTTTTGATGGACGCCGCGTCCAAGCCGCGCAGCTGAAATACAAAATAAATTACAAAATAATCACCCCGTGAAGACTCACGCTCATATATCACATCACTAGGAGGCTAGAAATTGATGTCAAGAGATTCATAGTTGAAAAGCTTGAAAATCTTTTATCCTTGTCATCCATAACTGGACTTTTAAGTGTATTAACTTTGTCTGTATGCTACAGCAAAATAAAGTAGGGCCTAGCAATAAACACAATTAAACTGGACAAAATATAACCATTTGGCCATTTAAAAACACAAAAAATCTGATTCAGTCTGATTTGTGAACGAATCATTCAGACCACTTTTATTAACTGGATCAAACAATTAATTGAAAAAAAAAAATCTAACTTAAAACAACAATTCTTACAATTCTTACAATTTTCAATTGGTTACGACCCAAATTTTAGTCTCTTCCTCACACAAAGCTATTGTAAGACTTCAGAAGACTTTGGAATTAGTAAGTGAGTTGTATGGAGCACTTTTGTGATACTTTTCTGGTACTTACTGGTCTTTTTTGAAGTTTGAAAGCTTTAGACCCCATCCAGTGTAATTGCATAAATCAAAATGATATGGTTTTTATCTTAGTGTTAAATCTTATACAGCAGTTTGTGTGTTGTTAGGCCTTTGTTGCGAAAATAGATTCAATTTGCAACTACAGTAGCTGTCTTTGCGGTAGAAGGATATTGGAACCAAATGTGACAATTCATGGTGCTTGTAATACAAAAAGATCAAATCAAAAAAAAAAAAAGGCTGACTACATGCTTGGCTCACCACTCTTTGTAGCCGTAATTCTCCTTTCATCTTTCAATCTGTACTACTTCTCTTGTGTCTTGCTTCTGTGCTTCCCTCTCCAATCATTCCATTGCTATTGTCTGCATCTAACGGCATATCAGACCTATTCTGAAGGCTTCATTTTGGCTCCGGCGTGCCACATGGCCTACGAACATCCTCACAAAGCCCTGAAGCCACAGTCAGCGGGGAACCAGAGGCCAAAGAGCCAGAAACACAATGGCTGATGTGACCTTTCCGTAGCGGAGCCGCAGTTGTGCACCACTGTGCATTCATTCTGATAACTCTGATAATCCACCGGACAGACATTGTTCCACTACAAAGCAGCTTCAAAACTTGAACTATAGAATCTGCAGTCGACTTTTTTTCCAGCACTCTCCAGGTGTGATAAAAGTGCATTAGGAATGGCTTTCTTGCTTTGTTACCCCGAAAGCATCCGCGTGCTGTTTCCCATTTGGCATTGGAACAAGGCCGTTCACTTTGACTGTCTGGTCTCCAAAAGCTCTTTCCTCTGTTTTATTCTATTGAAGCTGTTAGGAGGAGCAGCAAATACTGTTTGGACCAGCTATCACTCCATCCACAAAGGCAGGTTTGAAGTACCTCCACGGACTAGCTTCAAAGACATCTATTTTTTCACGGTTGTCATCAGACATCATAAGGATAGCAACCAAATTGTGGGTTCCTTTACCTACAACAAATAGGTTTTTGTTTGCTTTTTGGTTTTCAGAAAAGGCGTATTGTGTTTCAGACTATTCCTACGGAAGAAATGGCTTCTCGTTTGAAAAAGCATTTTGTGAAAAGCGAACAATCCCATCATCCAACTAGCACAGGCTGTTTTTTTCTTTTTTTATTATTGTTTCACCCCTAATTTCTACAGCAGGCAAGCAAAAAGTTTGTTCTTTGAGTACCAGATTGCCTGTCAAGCATCTGATATTATGGATATCCAATTCAACCCAGACCAATGCAAATGGGGGTTGAAATCTATACTACACAACTTTTTGTTTCTTCATTTATGGGCTCTTTTATGTCCTAGGGTTTTTGTAAGTAACTGATTTGTATAAATAACAGATTTCGTCTTTTGTTTTGTTACATGAAGGTTACATTAAAACCTTTATTAACATGACTTCATCATTTATTTTTGCTTATTTTCAAGTGTATCAGTAGCTAAGTTTTCATCCAAAGTTGTGAATTTAACTTATGCGCAAAATTGCAATATCGCATAAAACATTTGCGAATAAAGCACGGTTTCCATCCAGTAAGTCAAAGAGAACAAAATCGTCACTTCCTGATAAACTGGTGCTAAATATCACAAAGAAATGTAGGAGAAGCCACTATATATAATAATTTTTGTCTGTAATTAATTATTTGCTTCTCAGAGCGTGCAGACTAAATGCAATAAACGTGTTATCTTGCTTTCAGTGGTGGATGTTGCTGTTTGGGTACTGAATGAATGACCAAAACAGCATTTCAGATGCTTTGCAACAAGATTTTCCTGCTGTTTAGTAAAGTTATGCTGTCCCCTCACACAAAGTCACATGATTTTTTTTATGCGCATCAAGAAATTTATTCGGTAAATGTGTTTCCATCATAGTTTATGTGCATGTTTTCTTATTGGATAGAAAATTAATCTGACTCAAATGAGCGCAGGGTTTTTCACGCGCATTTTTAAAATTTCCATCCAGCAGTTTTTGATGTGATATCCCAAAATGTGCATAAAAATAGGTGGATGGAAACGGCTATAGAAGAGCATGATAGAGAAAAAGTAAAGTAAATCACATGTGAACAGAATATTTTATTTAGATTATTTAGTATTTCCCATCAAGCGTTAACTGTTGAAATTATGAGCAAAAAATTTAAACATTATTTAATTTTGTATATTTAGGATACATAATGCCTTAGTAAGACAAAGCAGTCATTTTATTCCAGAAATGTTAAAAAATGTAATTTGCACCACAGACTGCTATTAAACAACATGTGATGGAAATTACACTGTGGTGAAAATGGTCAAATAATAAAATATAACAAAAATGGCAGAATTCTCCTTTGATTCATGTACGTCCACTGCAATGCAGTTAAATTACTGTGCGTGTGAAGAGTTTATTTTAAGAGAGTTTACTTTCTAAAAGTTCAAAGGGCCAAAAGTGCCCATAATTGAAGAAACACCTAAATACGGATCTGTGTTATTCAATAAAGAAGAAGGATTTTACTTATCTAAAAATAATTCATTTATATATACTCGTATAGTTCTTGTGCCATACTTCTTGCTTATTGAACAAACTGATATGGGATAAGTGCAGTAGGCTGAAAATTTAATATTGAGTTTCCTCTTGCACCTAGTTATGTCATAAACTCAATGTGTTTTTTGGAGATTTTGAAAGTGGGTTTTCTTTTGTTTAGATGGGCTGTTTTTTGGATGATGATGTTATTAGAGCAAAGGGCATTTCTAGCTTTTATGTCCAGAAATGAAAAGGGCAGAAGTCATGCATATATTGGTTCCTCCTCACAATGTCCTGTCACATCACACATGATGTAGTGGCCAGGGAGCTTGGGGTCAAGAAACCCGCCTGACCTTTGAGAAAGAAAGTAACTGACATTGTGCTTGTGTTTGAAAGATAAAGTGTGAGTGTATGCTTCCGACTTCCACATGTTCTGAAGCTCTGAAGAGTGCAATCTGTTTTAGCATCAGCTTTAGTTGTATGAACAACCGTTAAGGCCTATTCACACCAAACATGGAACAAATGTTCATTGTGAACAAGATTTAGAAAAGAATCACTGGGCATAAGGAAAATTAAAATTTTTGTCATAATTTCTTCACTTTTATTTTGACAGAAACTGCAGTTGAGCTTTTATGTTGGCAGAAAACTACTGTTTCTGTGAAAAACAGGTTTTCAAACATTTCTCATTACAAATCTAGTGAAATAGCTGTAATAATTTGTCCACAAATTGTTTATGTAAATGTGAAAATAATGTTGCCCACTACATTAAATGCACACTAAACTCACTGCACATGCAAAGATGCACATTCATTCACTGTAAACCGAGCCATTTTGAGATGCGGAAAACACTGAATCATGAGCTGATCGCGTGAGCAAAGTGTGCACTTCGCTTTGAAACATGCAGCGCAAACAGACTATATACTTATTTAATTAAATAGCAGTCTTTTGCAATTTGATAAGGGCACAAAGCCATATTGAGCTTTCAGTTTCAATTTATTTGAGTTCGTTTGACAGATACTTTGCCAAAGCAATGGTTTTAATGTAGACTGATGAATATTCGTTTTGCTCCTGATGTGAATAGACCTTTTTGTTGGCGATTTGTTTTGCATTTTAGTTTCGCATTTGGTTTGAATAGGCCTAAAGTATTTTGTCCAGGTTGGCTCTTTTTGGAGAAAGAAATTTACATACCTCAATGAAACTTCCTGCCTAATGAAAGGTGAAGTGAAAGAGAGGTAGATCAGCTCTTATCAGGCTCATTAAATGTCTTATTCAGGACGTGCTTTATGCCAGATGTGTTGTGGAGTACTTCCTCTCGCATATTTGATTGCCTGTGACTGTGTGATTTATCTGACTATGAAATGAAAGGATCAGACAGATCAGAGAGCGGTATATCAGAAGTTGGTGAAGTTAAAATCAGCAGAACTTGCTCGTAGATTGAACTCACTGTCGCTGCTGGCGATTTCTTTCCTTTTTACCCCTCATGTACTCTGCTCAATGTAGAGTTCAGAGTCAAGCTCCCTCTCGGCCCTGTTTGTTTGTCTTGTTTGATCATTCTTCTTCATCTGCTTCTCTCTTGTTTGCCGTCGTAGTGACAGCAGCTGTCTCTCCCTGCCCTTAATGGTGAGGGGAGTTTAGACAAGGCCTCAGAGAGGAAAATGAGACACTAGGAAGCAGCTAACATCAGCCCAACTGTTTCTGTAGGTTACATCACTTTCTTTAGCAGACATCTAATTAGCTATGTAGCTCTATAAAGGTTCACAATGCCCCAACAAACACCAACTCTATATATATATATATGAAATTAAAGTGATTTAAAATTATTAATTCAATTTATTTATTTTCAGAAATTTAATTGATCACAATTTAATCGCACATCAAATTTGGCTGAGAAAGGATAATTTAAAGTCATTATTGTGATAAATGAGAAAATACAAAAAGGAGATTTAGAAAGAATTATTATATTTAATTTAACACAGAATTTATTAGACATAACCTTTTTGGCTACAATGGCCATGAGTCCATGAGGGTGAGGAAATGATGACAGAATTTTCATTTTTGGGTGAACTATAACTTTAATGTTCTTTTTATTAATATGGATTATTATTATTTTTTTGTTGATGAATTAATACTCTAAATAAGATTCTAAAACTGTCAGTAGGTGGCGGTAAATGTCTAAATGAGTAAGTCATTGAGTCATTCATTTGATTTGTTCAAATGGCTGATTCATTCAGGAATGAAGTAAATGCCTCTCTTTATGAATGGGCTATTGAATCAGTGGTTTCCGATTCGTTCAAAACACAAATTCATTCAGAAACACAGCTGTGTTGCTTGGAGATGTGCAATCGTTCTGCAATGGCTTTATAGGTAACAAAAACAGATAGTATTTTACAATATGACAAAATATTAACTTCTTATTTATTGAACTGTTGTATAAAATCAGTATCACATTTGCAGTTGTGCTATTCGGTACAAAAGCAGCACTTGTGTGATATTGCACTCATTGCTCATGTGATATTGCTTAACTATATCAAATGATATAAATAAGAAACAAAAACTCATACAGTGGCATTTTTGCCCCAATCAACATCAACAACTGTATGAAATGTCAGATGACATTTGTAGGTCTGGGGTGTGCGCATTATTTTTTCCATAACTAATTAACATGTTAAATCAATTGTGTGTGTGTATATACATGTATATAAATTAATACATTTTATTATGATTTATGTAAGGAAAAATTGAAAAGCTGTTGAATTCTTAGAAAATAATGCACACCTGAGGTGGTAATGCAGCCACAACGCGAAGTAGAGTGGCCATTACACCTCAGTTGTGCATTATTTTCTAAGAATCCAATGGCCCAGAGTAAATTATTCTGCTTATACTACGGTTACAACACCTCAAGACACTGTTCCGATGTTGTATTTCAAGACATTTGTCAGGTTTTTGTCCTTAAAACACTCTTGTGTGTGGGACTAATTTCTTACGCATCTCATCCCAAGCCTCCGTTGCTAATTCCAAAACGTCATTTCAGAACTAGTAACGGAGACTTGAGAGCCTTGATAGCAGAATAAACAGTTGATACAGAGAGAGAGAGAGAGAGAGAATAAGCATATGTGAATTAACTTGCATGAGTCTGTGCTTCTCTCACGGCAGCATTTCCTCGCTGTTGAGTCATGTATCTTAAGTTGCTACTGTAAACTATTTTACTGATTAATTTATCAGAGCAGTGCTGACAAAATGTTTCTGCGCAAGTATGTGTCCGTACTATATAGTACGTGTGTACATTTGAAAGAGAGAGCGCGCGAGAGTATGTGCTTTCAGGACACAATCAAATGTATTTTGTGGCAAAAACCATGACAATAATTTGTCGTTTTCATCCTATTGTTTACCCTGAAAATAATTCCACACCTTAGAACATTGGTCAACCAATCAGATTCGAGCATTCAGCAGCCCTGTAGTATAAACATATTTATTGTGCTTTAATCTCTCTCTCTCTCTCTCTCTCTCTAGATATATATATATATATATAATATATACTTTGATCATGCTTTAATTTTTATGACTTTTATACAAAAGTGTTTCTTTGTTGCATCATACTACTGTTTTTTTCCTCACAACTAAAATCTATCGATTTGTCATCAAGTGTAAATGAATCACTCTTGACTCATTTACACTCACAAACTCTTTTTCTTTCTTGGCAGTATTTGTCCTTCATGCATTGTGAGAAATCCATCACAGCTGTGATATTGATCTATCAGCGTTCTTATCTGTGTTATACGTTTCTCAGCTCTGAACCTTTTTTATGACACCCACTCCTCACCTCACCGCTTTTTAACCACAGGTCAATATACCACACTCGCACAGTCGGTGCGGTCGGCGTTCCTCAGGTCTCAGTGTTGGGCCTATTTTAATTATCTCTATATCCCACACTCTTAGTTCTGCTGCCCCTCCACCACCAGTTAGTTCCCTGTTTTGATCCAGGAGGTCCTCAGGAGGGTTATCAGAATTTGATTCGCTGCACAAACAATGGGTTTGGTTGCTTTCGACCACAGGGAAAGACAGTACAATCGATAAGGGACTGAAACATATACAAGCCTGCTGAGCTGACAGTGGCCTTGTGCAAAAGCTGTAGAAGGCGACCGCTGTGCAGTTTCTTTGTGATACTCAATTATGTAGGTTGTTATTTATAGAGAGTGTGCTTTAGTGAATTAAATGTATCTTTCTTCCTTTGTGTAGCCTGTATATGCATGTTTTAATGTCCCATGGGTCACAATTTATTATTTTTTTGTGTGTGTGTGTGTTACATGAATGTCACATTTAATTCTTGGAAAGGTTTTACAGTAAACATTTTATGACTGTAATGTATATATTTTATTATTTTATCCTAAAATATTGGTACATTTTAAAATGGTAAAAACTCCAATGATTTTTTTTCACTCTAAAGAAAGTGAAATAATCATAAACCTCTTTATTTATATTGTGATATTTATTTTTTTTACATGAATTACAACTTCATCCATCAATAATCAAGTATATATACATTTGTTTTTTTATAACAATATTTTGCTTCCATTTTAATGTAACTAAGTTTGTAAAATTATGCATGTGAAAATATTTAATTGTGTGTATTTAGGATATTAACTATGACACTAACTTTAGCAAGCCAATGAAGTTGCCATTTTAATTCCAAAAATATTTAAAATGTCATCATCCATAATTTCAGGTGTGATGGAAATGATGTTGTGGTTAAAATCTTCATGAAATTTAAGACAAGATGTCAGAACGATGAAAGATGCTTGCGTTTCTAGTGTTGGACATTGTAGGAAAGTTAAACTTGTGTAAAAGGTGAGTTTATTTTCTAAAAGTCCACAGGGCTAAAAGTTACCATAGCTGAAGAAACACTTATTCAAGTGTAGGATCTTTTTCCACAATCTTTTCTTTTACTAGAAACCTTTAACCCCTCACAGAAAGCCAATTTAATATTTGTTTGAGTCTTTTGAGGGCCATGCACAATAATTGTGCCGATATCCTGACCCAGGGTGATTTGTACCTCTGAGTTGAAAGACATAAATCCTCAGAGGTTAAACTGGCCCTTGGTGCTGCTGACAGGTTGCGTTAATTAACTCGCACCCTCTTCGTTTGCAGCATCCTCGTTTTGCCTGCATGTATGCTGAGAAGCTTCAGAGGTCAAGGCCAGCATTCAGAAATAATAGTTATGTGGGTTGCTTTGAATCTGAGTGATGTCATTGCAATGTCCTCCCTTTCGCCTGTTTCTCTTTGTTTCTCTCTTCATCTCCCTCCTCTTCTCATGCCCTGTCCTCCCTCCATCTCCTCCTGCCCTCCTCTCTGGCACACACCCGCTGTAATGTATGGAGCACCTCTGAATGACTGGAATTAAGGGCCCTGACCTTTAGTGGGTGATGATTACCCATGCAATGTAGTCCACCCCCTCGCTCGTGTGGGCCTGAATCCCACAGGCAGTGATGGCAGTGACTACAGATTTTTTTTTTTTTTTTTTTTTTTTTTTACTGTAAACTCTCTAAAATATTGTTTTTTGGCCAGGGTTTGTTTCAGTCCTGCAGGAACATCACCTTGTGGGTTTTCCTTTAAAAAAAAAAAAAAAAAGAACAGTGGAGGCTTCATTGTGTTTTTTTGTGTGTTTTTTTTAGCCTTTTCAAGATATTAGAGCTTTCTATTCTATTATAAAATTAAAAATATAATTAAGTCTACATTTTCAAATTTTTTGCCAAACCTTAATATTCTGGTGTATATTTCAGTCTCACTAAAAAAAATAAATACAACATTTTTTATATATATATATATATATATATATATATATATATGTGTGTGTACATATATGTATATATATATATATATATATATATACTAGGAGTGTAACGGTTCAGATTACTTATGGTTAGATTTTTATCACCGTTTTAGGGTCACTGTTTCAGTACAGTTCGGTATGTGCTTATGTTCAGAAAAAAGGACTACTATCAAGTAAAAATAAGAAAATAAGAACAAATAATCAAACTACACTGAATAGCACAAATAAATACAATTGAGAAAGTTACAAATTAAATAAACAGTGCTTTTCAGGGTTTTCAGGTAGGTTTAACAGTACTTTTTAGATACAGAAATTGAATAAAGTAAGCAAATGTAAAATAAGACTGCATATAATCTTCACTGTATAAATTAAAGTTTAATCCTTATAAAAGTTACAAAAGTTATTCAGTCTAGAGCAGTGAGTGATTTCTTTGTCTTTTGTTGTTTGATTAAAGGTGCCCTAGAACTTTTTTTTAAAAGATGTAATATAAGTCTAAGGTGTCCCCTGAATGTGTCTGTGAAGTTTCAGCTCAAAATACCCCATAGATTTTTAAAAAAAAATTTTAACTGCCTATTTTGGGGCATAATTAGAAATGAGCCGATTCAGGGTGTGTGGCCCTTTAAATCTCGTGCTCCACACCTTAAACAACATAAAAACAAGTTCAGACAGCTAATATAACCCTCAAAATGGATCTTTACAAAGTGTTCGTCATGCAGCATGTCTAATCGCGTAAGTACAGTGTTTATTTTGATGTTTACATTGATTCTGAATGAATTTGAGGCTTTGCTCCATGGCTAACAGCTAATGCTACACTGTTGGAGAGATTTATAAAGAATGAAGTTGTGTTTATGAATTATACAGACTGCAAGTGTTTAATAATGAAAATAGCGACGACTCTCTTGTCTCCGTGAATACAGTAATAAACGATGGTAACTTTAACAGTACATTAGCACCATGCTAACAAAACATTTAGAAAGACAATTTACAAATATCACTAAAAATATCATGCTATCATGAATCATGTCAGTTATTATTGCTCCATCTGCCATTTTTTGCTGTTGGCCTTGCTTGCTTACCTGGTCTGATGATTCAGCTGTGCACATCCAGACGTTCTGCCCTTGTCTAATGCCTTTCATAATGTTGGGAACATGGGCTGGCATATGCAAATATTGGGGGCGTACACCCCGACTGTTATGTAACAGTCGGTGTTGTGTTGAGATTCGCCTGTTCTTCGGAGGTCTTTTAAACAAATGAGATTTATATAAGGAGGAAACAATGGAGTTTGAAACACACTGTATGTCATTTCCATGTACTGAACTCTTGTTATTTAACTATGCCGAGGTAAATTCAATTTTTGAATCTAGGGCACCTTTAACATTAAAAACAGACAGCAGCAGTAGGAATATTAGGCTGCTGTCACTTTAAGACAATGCACGGATTCTATATACTGATAGTGTACATGTGCTTTGTCTTTCTCGACTGTTTATGTTCACTTAAGACATAACCTACTATGTTTGCTTGGATACTCGCCAAGATGTGCATGTTGACGTGTGAATTTGTCCAGTCAAGCGCAAGAAGACTTAAAAAAGCAATCTTAATTTAGTATTCACACGCTGTCTGCGTCCCTCATGCATTATAATATTGAATGTATTGATTGACAGACTAAATAAAAATTTTTGTACAGTAATTTAAATTGTAATCTAAAGTCTTGATGTTGATTATTAAAGATCTTTTTTGTCTCCCTCCTTTTTTTTGTCACTCTCTGAACAGAATCTGCTGGTGAATCACGGATAGAGAGTCATTCACCTCGGCAGCGGCGCCATCTTACCCGTCGCTCCCATTCATCTGAATGTTGGGTTTCACGGGCCGCTTCATCTTAAGCCTCTCCATCCAATTACCATCTGATCCCAGGGCTCGGAGTCGCACTCCAGTGTACTGAACAAGCTACATATTACAGGCCACTATGAGTATTCCATTATCTGTAACAGCACAGGAATGGGATCACCGAAACGCAAGGCTTGATTTTTATAAGAGTACACTCAGGAAGTCCTGATGCTTTTGTCAGGATTTTATTTATGCATTGTATTTCGGCAAAAGCATATCTTCATAAATGGATAACTGCCCAAAGCTGGTCCCGCCTCTGTCTTTTATTGTCCTTCAAATATGGCCAACTTGAGATCAATGTCTGAATCAATCTGTTAGTGAATTAATTTCTGGTTTGTTCCACATAAAAATAAGCCTGACATTGGCCGTTTTAAGGCATCAAAAATGTTCATCAAAAAATGATTTTTATTCATCCTCCTGTCGTTTCAAACTGCCAATATGCTGTTTTTTTTTGCTATAGGACACAAAAGGAGAATTAAAAGCATCTTTATGCAGCTCTTTTCTGTACAACAACAGTTGTAAAGCTTCTAAAAAGACAAACAAGTGCAAAGAATTTATATTAAATGTAATAGTAATAATAATAATTAGTATTATTTTATAATAATAATAATTATATCAATAAGTTAGACATGCTCTTAGTGGTTTTAAATCTTAACTTAAAACTTTTTTTCTCAGGCTAGCATACAAGTGATTCTGTATTTTTAAATTTTTTGTCTCCTAAATTTGTTTTGATGTATGTTTCTATTTTTCATTTCAATGTATTTTATTTGTATGTTCTTGTAAAGCGCTTTGAGATTTTGAGACGTTTCTTCTTCTTTTTCCGCTCTGAGAGTCTATGACAGCCCATAGAACCGCTTGCGGAAAGGTTATGAAATTTGGCACTCTGAAATGTCACCATAGCAAATTTGGAGTCTCTAGGTCAATCCCTCTAGCGCCACCATCTGTCCAAAGTTTCACTCACATTTATGCAAATAACTTTTGAACCATAAGGGCTAGAAACAAAAATCTTTTTTCCTCTGATTCCTTGTGAAGACGATTTGATTGCAAAATTTTCTGAAAAACCTACTTTTTTGAACTCCTAGGCCGTTGCTTCAATTTACATGAAAATTGAACCAGATCATATTCAAACCCTGCTGACAAAAAGTTATGGATTAAAGTCGATTTTGAAAAACACGCAAAAGAATTTTATGTAGCGCTTGCAAAAAATAGGCATAAGGCTGTATCTCTGCAACACTTTATCGTATTCAGACCAAACTTGGTACGTGTCACCAAAAGCATGACCTGAGGCAACAAGCAGCGTTTCGGTGCAGTGCCACCTACTGGTCTGGAGATACAAAAAAAAATGGCTATTTTTGCTTATATCTTCTGATGGTTTTGTCTCGTTAGATTCCGGGCGTCATGCTGAGTCGAATGATATTCAATTTTCCCATATCAATATGTCGGCCATTTTGAATTTTGTTCAACAATGCTGTATTTTATGAACCCATTAGTGCATTGTTATGAAATAAACCAGTTAATCATTATTATTGAATGTATTTATAATTTTACAGCTATTTTGTCTGAAACGATCTTAATAGATCTTTAATTGCTCACTGTTACAGTTGGTCAGATGCTCACAGCCATGTTGTTGTGCCGCCTTTTTTGTGCTTGGCCCCGTAATTGCTGCTTGCAGCTATATTTATTATTATTATTAAATTATAGGGACAGTTACAGAAAGACAGAAATACCTTGAAAGTAAATAAAAATAGAATGAATAGTATAATAATGATAAGAATGATGATTATTTGTTATTATTTTATATTGTATTGTGATTAATATTAATTATATTTTATGACATATCAACAATATAATGTAATATTAATTATAATCATTATAATAATATTAACCATAACAATTATTGAACTTTTATATACATATATTTTAAATACCATTTAAAGTTATAATTGTTATATTATAAAATAAATTATTGTATATTAATTTCTGGGTGAACTATGCCTTTAGTCGAATTGAATTTCATTAGAAATGCATAAAATATTGTGATCTGATTGAATATAGCCTATGTTTGAAATAGGATGAAATGATTGACATCAAGAAGAGAGATGAAGATGTGATTGATCTGCGAGGAATGACACGGTTTCGGTGTCATACACACACATAGACATACTAGCTCAATTTGTTGCTTTTGACATTGCCGGGTCTCCCATGTGAGCTCAGGCAATTATGGTGAGATGGCATCACACACACAACCCTCAATTATCCTGCTGACACACACTGCATCTCGACATCGGTTCAGATGCGCACACACACTCCATGTCAGAATATACACACCTCTCTGTCAAGCCTAATAAGGTTCTCAATCCATGCTAGCAGGATTGACTTGGGAATTACCTTGTTAAGGATACAGCCGAACCGAGCACATTTCCTTCGCTGCATGTGTTTATGTGCAGCTGGTGTGTAGGGCAAACTGGGATATGTTGCTTTGAATCAAAACTCACCTTTTCTTAACTGTAAAAGTAGGTTGATGAAACTTATTTTCCCTTTAAATCTTTAAATAAATTGCTTATGACAACTGGCCCTTCGGTGCTACCTACAGCCATTCCAATATACCACCACTTATCTTTAAACAGAAATACTTTGACATACAGTAATGCTTTAGAAAAATAAACCGCGTGTAATAAGACAGTGTGCTAACATGTGCGAATGTGCGAAAACCTCTAGCACAGGCTCTTCAGACAGCGATCACACACTCGGCAGAAGTGCCCTGCGTGGTGTGCCGAGGACAAGATGGCAGGCGATAGCAGGAGCGAGGAAAGGGCCAAAGGTTAACATAATAAGTGCTCCATCATACACCAATGAGGTCTGACAGCTCAACCATACACAGCTCACATTAAAGAGAGAAAGAGAGCAAGTGGGTTTACCTCTGTACACCTCTAACACAAGCTTTCTAACCTTGTAGACTGTCACATATGCACTGATCAGCACCAAAAATGCAAATTAAAAACTAATGAATACGTACTATATGGGAAAACATGGTACTTTCCGTATGTCGATGTAAGTTTGCAGGAATGGTATCTAGACCTAGAATAGAACTAACCTCTGAATATATTTTATTTGTTTAAAAATAAAAATTCTGTTTTGATGCATGCAGATCGTCTTTTAAAGAAAAAGAGGACCACAATAGGCTCCTCATTAGTGGCATTTTACTTTATAGGGGATATTGTATTCTTTTTGAGCATCAATAATAATTTTTCTTATTTATTGTTCTTATACTTAATTTTATTTTTGGTTATAGTGAATATTGTGTATGTGTGTGCATATTTTATATATATATATATATATATATATATATATATACACATGTATATGCCATATGCCTGCCATATATATATGCATGCAGGGATAATGTATTATTTTTGAGCTTCAATGGTAATAAGATTTTTTTTATATTTTATTATTTTATTTTTGCTCATAGGTGATATTGTGTTCTTTTTAAGCATCAATAATAATGTATTATTCTTTTACTTTTTAATATATTATTATTTTATATATATATATATATATTTTTTTATAGATAATCTATGATAACGATAATACGGAAGAGGATTAGGGCCAAGCAATAATAAAAAAATAAAACCATCTCGAGATTAAAGTTGTTACATTTTGAGAAAAAAGTCGAGATAAAATGTTGAGAATAAAGTTATTAAATTATGAGAATAAAGTCATTAAATTACGAGAAAAAATGAGTTATATTATGAGAACAAATTCATAATTTAACGAATTTGTTCTCGTAATTTAATGACTTTTTTTCTCATAATTTAATAACTTTATTCTCAACATTTTATCTCGACTTTTTTCTCTAAATTTAATGAGATTTTTTTTACTATTATTTCACTTTTTGGGTACGGGATATTGTACTCTTATACCTTGAGTGTCAATGATAATTATTTTATTTTTTATTTTTATTATATTTTATATTATATTTTATATTATATTTGGTTGTAGCAGATATTGTATTATTTTAGTTAATCTATGATAATGATAATTATTTCTTTATTTTATTTTTGCACGAAGGGATAATGTATTATTTTTGAGCGTCAATGGTAATAAGATTTTTATTTTATATTTTTATTATTTTGTTTTTGCTTGTAGGTGATATTGTGTTCTTTTTAAGCATCAATGATAATGATAATTACTTTGTTTTTGCTTGTAGAGGAAAATGTATTCTTATTGAGCTTCAATGATAAGATTTATTTTATTTGTATTTGGTGGATATTGTATTCTTTCTGAGCATCAATAGTAATTATTTTATTTTATCTTCTGCTGTGAATGAAACTCTGCAATCAACTTTCAAGCCGTTATTACCACCAGGTACAACCTGTATGCATTAGAGAAAAGAAGAAAGTCTTTTTTTTGTGATTATATATATATATATATATATATATATATATATATATATATATATATATATATATATATTATATATATATATATATGTATATATATATATATATATATAGTACTTTGATTATGGCCTCTGAGTACCTGTGCTGCTGCCCTTTTGAATTCCGACAATTCAGAATTTTTTTCTGAAATAACTCAAAATAGAATCTGCATAAAAAAAAAAAAACATAACAGCACTGAGCATATGTAATCAGCCTCAAGTGAACATGCTGCCTTTGTCAGGGCTAGCTGAAAGAATACCATTTTTATCCTCGGATTCCCCTCAGTGTCCACCCCACTGTCTCTGCTGATCCACTCTCTCTCCCAGGCTTCACTCCCTGCCAGCTCAATCTCCGTCCTTCCCGAGCATGTGCCCCTGACATTTGGATTGTGCTAACAGCCGCCCCCTTTGGGCAAACAGCGTCTGACTGAGGTTGTGGAGCGCACTGTTATTACCATCATGTTGTGCGCGCCATCGCCATGCCGCTCTCCCTCCTCCAGGGCTCGACCTGCACTGACGCACATGGGCTTCCTGCACTGGAGCCGCAGCACAACACTGATTTAGAGAAATATATAAACACACCTAGCTGACATTACATTACCATACACATGCGGTCTGTCTCTCACACTCGTACAGCTGACATTTATCTTCAAATACCATGACACCCTTCCTCTTTTATTAGATCCTCTCACTGTGCAAAGATGAGCGTAATTAGAGAGGAACAGCCCCCGCTCTCTTCCGTCCCTTTTTATTGCTTTTCACTCATCTCCTTTTTGCGAGAGTGAGAGATCTTGTGGCATACAATGGCGTAATGTACCCCCACAGGAGCCCTGCTGAGGCTGTGTGGTTTTGGAAGAGGGGGGACGTGTCTCACACCGTCAGCCGGTTACAGTTGCCAGGCTTTTAGTTTTTCAGCCGAATTGAAGGGCAACTTTTGACACGACTTTTTTTCAAGAGTTGGCTAGCAAGAGATTCTTGGACTTTTAATGCTGAATTCCTCTTGCTTGTTGTCTGAAGACGCATCAAAATTGGGAAATCTAATTTAAATCTGAAAATAATAAGAATATTTTAATATTGAAGGTAAGTGTCCGCACACAGATTTCTACACGATTCTGCGCTCATGAGAGTCTATATAAAGATTTTACATACCCAACGTTATCAACACAGTTGCGAGAGGTAGTCAATAGAAGGGCAGTGATGTGTCAGAACTCATATTTATTACAGAGACAGCTCTATAATACGAGCTAAAAATGAAGGCTCGTATTATAAAAGTTTCAAAACTCTGCTCTCGTTTGTCACATCATTATTTTTCATATTACCTGAGCATAATTTCGCTGGCTTCCACAGCAGATCACACTAAACGTGTAATCACTTATTTTAATGCCCTCCGTGTTTACTTCCGTATGACGGCGCACTGTGTGTGTTGCCAAGTCCGCGATTTTCCCGCAGAATTAAGGGGCGGTCACACTGCGCTTTTCGTTCCATTGACTTCCATTCAAACGCATGCGAATGCGTCAGACCGGAAACGCAAGCCCGTGCGAAAAATTTAGCATTTCGCTGCGTTCCAAAGTTCAAATTTGGTGAACTCTGACCTGCGAATTCGCATCATGTGAAGACGTGCGACCAGTACAAGATCGATTCGTCACGGCATGACCTCTTGGTTGAATGAAAAGAATTATATTTTTGCAGTAAAGTCGAGTAGGTTCTGTATTTTTACATTTTAAATGTATTACTTCAAGTTATATGTTGAATTCATGTTTATAAAAAAGACGCTGTAGACCGTGATGTCATATCACGACCATTACAGCATCCAAAGAAATTTCGCACGTTCTAGTGTGACCACGGCTTTAAGGCCTGTACACACCGGGACGAATATCCAAAAGATTATCGCCGACGTTTAACGCCTCGTGACTAATAATGGGCGCCAATGTGAGTGTGCAAAACGCACAAGTGCGAAAAACGCCAGGCGTAAAAGCGTCATTTTTTAAAAAATGCCTTCGTTTTTTTAAACGAACGGGTTTAAAATGGGTTCGTTTTTTTGGTTTGACGCTCTGCGTTAAAAACTTGCCTTAAAACATAACTTGGTGGCGCTCAAGCACAAAACGGTCTTGCCGAGTACACATTGATACCAAGACGACAAAGAGGAAGTAGACGAGGAATACCCCTACAAACTTGGTGCTCTGCCAGTTCTTGGCCACACCAATAGATGTGTACTATATCTGTATTTTTACTGTTTTTTTTTTTTTTCTTTTACATTCAAGAAATATAGTTGAGAATGTCTATTTCATAAATATGTTTATTTGCACTATCGTTCACATGCACTACTGTCATTGTGACTTTTTTGGACTACCGTTTCTTACTACCATCACTCATATGACATATATATGCCATATATGCCATTTTATATCTGCATTTTTATCTTTATTAATATCATAAATATGTTTATTTGCATTACCGTTAAGCACAAGCGCCACATACTGTCAGGGAGTGAATTTGCACGTTCATACCCAAGTGAAAATCACTTGGGTATGAACACAAGAAATGTTTTGAAAAACGATATGCGCGTGCGATATTCATCCCGGTGTGCACAGGCCTTTAGGTTACTTTTTCACTGTTGCTCCGGGTTGTTTTGCAACTCCATGGCCACACTAACACGATATTTAACCCCCGAAACGCGATTTTTACCCGGATAGCCCAAGGAACGTGATTGGGCTGTTTTGGACTAGTTCTGAGAAGCAATTGAGTGGATTTTGTGGTAAACCCTGTTTGTATCGTTCTTTTGCACATGCAGGTCAGTTCAGAAGCATGATCTGTTCACACTGTAAATCTAATATTAGACACATATATACAAAAAAAATCAGATCTGAGCAAAAATCATAATTGAACATTAAGTTTCGCAGTGTGAACGTAGCCTGAGAAACACTATTGAAAGTGGATCGGACTGAGCACCAAAACACACTTGTAGCCAATCAGCAGTGAGGGGCGTATACACTCATGAGGGGGGAGGTGCCTCTGCTGCAAAGCATGTTTGTGAAATTGGGAGGCGGAGCTATCAAGATAGGGGTGTATTCCTTTTAAGTAGGGGTGTGTTTTTTGGGGGGGGTTTCAAATATCAAATTGCTTACTGCACCTTTAAATGCCCAGGAAAATGATGCAGTAAATTGCAAAATTAAGGTGTGACCAATGGACAATAAATGGTCATTGGGTCAGCAGGGTCACAAAAAATAGGTTGAGAAGAAAAGATGCATGTTAACTGCAAAAGAATGAAGGTGTGAAACAATCAGGAACCCTTTCGCATATACAGTGTATCACTTTCATTTTAGTGTGTGGACATATTTAACATTAAAAAATAAGGCATTCTGATTTTCTTGTTTTCATGTTTGTTTTTCTATTTTCATTAAAAAGTTATGCTGATAATATATTTGGTAATGGAAAAAAAGCTATTAAATAAAAAATCGACGGTGGTCTCAGACTTTTGAGCCCATTTTATTTGCACTAAGGTAATGCATTTACTGTTTTCTTTATCATGACCTCAGTGACTTACTTTTTTTTGGGTGGGGGTAAAAAGTAGCAGGTTACACTGTAATACATGACTTTTTAAATAAGTGACATGCATTAGTTTCAGTATTTATCAAGTATTCAATGAGTTTAGTGACAAATAAAGTCACATAAAATAAGCCTATTGTTTGCTTAGTTTAAACAGAAGCGCTGTACCACCACCAAATTGTCTGTAAAGATGTAATCCAGAATAAAACCTGTTCTAAAATACACCGGCTCTGCCCCACTTCCACCCATCAGCAGTTCGGATGTGACTTTGGTAAATGAAATGCCACATTAATGCCTGAAATGTTGCTGCTGTCGTGAGAACCTCATTTTTTGTCAGCTGTCTACTTGCGGTGCAGTGTAAATACTGTTCTATAATAATTGTTATGTTGTTAAGAGGGTATTTTGCTGTTATATATCAAGATCACTTGCTGTTATTTCACCATAAAGGCATTAACTATTGTTGGCGCATTGACTAGTACCCAATAAAGCATTGCTGACAACCGCAGCTCTCGTTCTAAATTAACTTAGCACTTTAGATACTCATATGTTTGGATTACATCTCTAAGAGCCTCATTTTAGTTCCCAAAGCAATAAGTCACAGGTTGGTAGTTTGAGTGCCTGCCTGTTTCAATGAAATCAGAGCGATCCCATCAGATGGGCCTGTTAAGTGGGCTTTGCTCCTAATGCCCCTCTTATTGCCTTCATCACCATGCTACAGTGGCTTTATTTGCTCTGCTAAACTTCCTCATGGCCTTTTAATGGTAGTGAATTGATTATTAACTGCTGTGACCATTCAAGGTTCTCCAATGCTCGGGTTTGGAAGATTTTCAACCATGTCCTGTTGGGTAAGAGCTGAGGTGAGTCAATGGTCATACATTGTGGTGGCTTGTAATAATTTAGAAGAGCCTATAGTGTGTTGGCAGCTGAATGGTTGTGGATTAAGTCCTTAATTTGTTAACATTATGACCAAGTTACTTAAGGTGGTGATACATGAGGCAACTTTTGGAACAATGTTGACGGTAAATGTTGCCGAGCGATGTTGCTTGGGCACTTTCCCATTGAGAATGGGCAACAAATTGCGATCTAAAGTATTAAGATATAAATTTATTGCCCATTCTCAATGGGAAAGTGCCCAAGCAACATTGCTTGGCAACACTGCTCAAAAAGTTGCCCCATGTATCATCACCTTCAAAGTCAACATGGCATTCACATTCCATTTTATGTTTGGAAAGTGACATTTCTGAGGGAAACAGAATATTTGGGTAAAATATGAAGGGTGGGAGATTTTATTCTATCTGGAACTCATTAGGTCATGAAAAGAAAGCTTTCCTTACCAGGAATGGGGCCACCACCACCCACTTTTAAAAGGTTAGTTCACCCAGAAATCAAAATTCTGTCATTAATTACTCCCCTTCATGTTGTTTCAAGAGCAACATCGCTCGGCAACATTGTTCAAAAAGATGCCCCATGTATCACCACCTTTAGTAACTTGGTCATAATGTTCACAATAACTTTATTCAACAATATCTAGTGATGGACGATTTCACAACACTGCTTCATGAAGCTTCGAAACTTTACGAATCTTTTGTTTCAAATCAGTGGTTCGAAAGCGTGTATCAAACTGCCAAAGTCACGACCCCCACTGGAATTTTAAAACACATATGATGTAACAGATCCTCTTTACTGAAATCACATGACTTTGGCAGTTTGATACACGCTCCGAACCACTGATTCGAAACAAAAGATTCGTAAAGCTTCGAAGCTTCATGAAGCAGTGTTTTGGATCCTTTTTCAGTGAAAAGGATGCTTGCTAACAAGTTGCTAAATGGGACCCAGAGCTTATTTTCTGCAGGTGAAGAGAAACTTTTTGTCAAACTATTGATAAAGTCTCAAAACAAGAGACTGTTCTACATGGCTATATACATTTCCTTAACAACTATGTGGAGGATCAGTTAAGATGGGATAAAGGGGTATTATGAATACTATAAGACTATACTTTCAGTTATTTGCTAGTATAGCTTGTAGAGCTACAGAACAGAACTTAGAAACTTTAATTCTGAACTTCATGAAAGCAATGAATTCAGTCCCACGTTGACATCCTATGGCACCCGATGTAATAGGACGTTTGACAGGCAGGTTTCAATTAGCGTGACTGCAAGTCTTGTATCTTTTAATAGGAAATCCGCCGCTGCTGTGAGGAGAAAGCTTCAATGCTCTCTGCTGCATCTTAATAAAAATATGTATAAAAAAGAGAAGAAGAACTGGGTTTCCACAGCAACTGGCACCTGAGTAACGGCGGAGACGTGCTTGAAGGCATCAGGTTAGAAAATGACATCTTTGCATCCTGATGTGTCCGCATTGATCCCGTGTCATACCCAATTACAACGCATGCTGTCGTACAGGCGCGTGCTATTCAGCACAAGAGCTACTCTCAAACGAACACACGCTGTCGCACTTCTCCTCAGACGTCTCAGGAA
This sequence comes from Chanodichthys erythropterus, assembly GCF_024489055.1. Taxonomy (NCBI): domain Eukaryota; kingdom Metazoa; phylum Chordata; class Actinopteri; order Cypriniformes; family Xenocyprididae; genus Chanodichthys; species Chanodichthys erythropterus. Next base: position 29,961,656 of record NC_090240.1, read on the forward strand.
GTGGTTTTAATGAATACTTGCCCCCATACCTTTTCTTTACTACCTTTCCATACACTTCTCGTGTTTACCTTAGCGAAAAAACGCAGCGACGTCGATTCCGCTTTGAATTCGGATGCGTCGAGAATGGCGATAAAGCCTACTAAGATTGGCAGCGTTTAATACTGAAAAATCTCTTAAGTAATCTTCAATTATACAACGTATTTATCTTTCATTGTGACAGGGAAGTGATCAATAGTCCCTCCAGATCTGATTCTTCATCCTAGTTCGACACATTGAGGGTTATTTTTTCATGTTTCATGCCTGGATTGGTATATTTATAATCATTGCTTGAGAGGAATCAATATTTTCCTTTCTCCTGAGAGAAGACAAAATATATACCAGAAGCTCTCTTGAGGTTTTACTGCAATCTTTCATTCTTATGTTGACTGACTTGTCCCACTGCTGCACTGTTTCTAGGAGCAGCATGCATTGAAGTGCTCTACAGAACATCTTTGATGCACTCACAAACTCTGGTCTCGCGTCAAGCGCTTATACACCGCGTGCGATTCGACCTGACGGAAACAACCCATGAAATCTCAGGTAGGTGCTTGATTCTGCCTGAAATGTGTACTTAGCCCTTGCACAGCTAAGAGATCCATTTGAGCACCACACAGTCAGCTCCTCTTTTACTCAGCCTCTTTCAACTGCCTGAACCCATTTTCTGCTTGTTTCGTTTCAGAGTCTCCTCACCGAGGGGAACACGGCCGACAATAGGCCCTAATTAAAGCATGCTGTGGGCTGACAGAGCCCATTCTTTGCCACAGCGTCCCGTTTAAGCTGGGCCTCCCTTCCTGTGCCATCCACACCCACCTCACTCCACTAATTTCAAGTGGAACCGTGAAGGCTTAATGGAAGACCTCGGATGACAGGAAGTCAACGTGACCTGGTGGGTCTCTCGGATAGTTTCTTTTGTGTTTCCCTTTAACACTGTAGCAGATCACAGTTTCTTCTATGTATTTTATTTAATTCAGTATTTGTAATTTAGAGTGATGGTCAGATTGCATTGGCATTCTGAAACCCCAGGAACTGGCTCTACTAGCCCGGTCCATAATCCAGCCCTGGTTTTCCAACACTTCTATTATCAGTAATATAATCCTTGATAACTGGGGAAAAAAAGATTGAATTTCCATCACACAACATCTATTCATTTTGTCAGACCAAATTTCATAAGCAAAACAAGCAGCTGGATTTGGAAACTCGGTTTGTAATCAAACTGGACAAAACAAACATCTTATCCTTAATGAAAAGAGTGGGAGCAATGCCAGCTAGACCATTACCAAACCTCCGCTGAAGCCCTTACAAGTACTTCACAAAATAGTCTGACAGATGGGCTACAGCTCACTACCAACCCACAAGGCCACCTTGGTTGGTTTGGTCAGGCATAAACCCCACCGCATAAACAATGTGGCAATCACAGCCAGACCACATCAAATATCTAAGCCTGTTGTCAGGTGGTGGCCAAATGTCCAATCCAGGGATATTACCTAATGGACACTTCCTCCACCTCAAACCTGGGAGTAATTCCAGCAGAAGTATTGGCTATGTTGGTGACTCATGGGCAGGGCTGCATTAACAAGCCCCAGGGCCCGAGGGCTGAGCTACGAAGCGGATTGGCTGATTGGCTGTGAAGCACCTGAACTATTCCCGGTAGGCCGAAAACACCATGCCCCCACATATACGTAAGACCTTCGTTCATCTTCGGAACACAAATTAAGATATTTTTGATTAAATCCGATGGCGCAGCGAGGCCTGTGTAGACATTAATGTTACTTCCTCTCTCAAGATCCATAAAGGTATTTTTTGTGCACCAAAAAACCCCCGACTTTTTAACAATATCTAGTGATGGCCGATTTCAAAACACTGTTTCTTGAAGCTTCTGAGCTTTACAAATCAAATCAGTGGATCGGAGCGCCAATGTCAAATGTGATTTCAGCAGTTTGGCTGTCTGATACGTGATCCGAATCACTGATGCGGCTCAAAAGATTCATAACGCTCTGAAGCAGTTTTTTTAAGTCAGCCAACACTAGATATTGTTAAAAAGTCGTTTTTGTTTTTTGCCGCACAAAAAATATTCTCATCGCTTTATAATATTAAAGGGTTAGTTCACCAAAAAATGAAAATTCTGTCATTTATTACTCACCCTCATGCCGTTCCACACCCGTAAGACCTTCATTAATCTTCAGAACACAAATTAAGATATTTCAGTTGAAATCCGATGGCTCAGTGAGGCCTGCATAGGAAGTGCTCTCTCAAGATCCATAAAGGTACTAAAAACATATTTAAATCGGTTCATGTGAGTACAGTGGTTCAATATTAATATTATAAACAAAATAACAACTTATTTAGTGATGGCCGATTTCAAAACACTGCTTCATGAAGCATCGGAGCACAAATTAATCAGTGTGTCGAATCATGATTTGGATTGCATGTCAAGATGCAAACTGCTGAAATCACGTGACTTTGGCGCTCCGAACAGCAGATTCGATACACTGATTCATTTGTGCTCCGATGCTTTCTGAAGCAGTGTTTTGAAATCGGCCATCACTAAATAAGTCGTTATTTTGTTATTTTTGGCGCTCCAAAAATATTCTCGTCGCTTTATAATATTAATATTGAACCACTGTACTCACATGAACCGAAGTGACATTGCTTAATATGGAGGCCTCACTGAGCCATCGGATTTCAACTAAAATATCTTAATTTGTGTTCAGAAGATTAACGAAGGTCTTACGGGTAACGGCATGAGGGTCAGTAATAAATGACAGAATTTTCATTTTTGGGTGAACTAACCCCTTTAAGGTTGAACCACTGTACTCACATGAACTGATTAAAATATGTTTTAGTACCTTTATGGATCTTGAGAGAGGAAACACCATTGCTGTCTATGGAGGCCTCACTGAGCCATCGGAATTAATCAAAAATATCTTAATTTGTGTTCTGAAGATGAACAAAGGTCTTTGGGGTGTAGAACGACATGAAGGTGAGTAATTAATGACATTATTTTCATTTTTGGGCGAACTAACCCTTTAAGATAAAAAAATATATTTATTCAATTTCATATTTTTCATCTTTGATATATGTATGTATACCTTACATTATAAAAAAAAAAAATTAATTTATATAAAAATATTAAAATAGTTTTTTAACATTTAATACATTCTTCAGACATTCATCTACATTGTTGCACTGAAGAATTTGAAAACTTTTTATTTAATATTATTAATATATTTAAGATGAATACTTTTACATTTATTTAAATACATTTCTAACACTGAATTTAGTCAATATAGTGGAATAAAAACAACGCCTAGTCTTTTTCACTGCAACTTCAAAGGAAGCTAGACAATTTTGTCAAAGCTACAGTTGATACCTGAGGTAATTTTATGTTACACTGTTTACTAGCCTGGCATAATGATCTCATCGCAAATACTTCTCACCATTTATTCTGAGGGTATGACCAATTGTTTTCCATATAGTTTTCATAGAGTTTGACTTGTCAAAATGTGGTGGCTTTTTCTGGACCACAGTGATTAACTTCTCCGCAATGTCGTCTGACATTTTAAATGCGCGACCACTTAAATTAGAATAGATTCTGATTGGCTGTCAGTGTTTTATCATTCAACAGCTAGAAAAAAAAGTGAAAGTGATCCCAATGATATTGTTTCTCTATATCGTTATCGTTATAGTTGAGGAGTTATATTTAGAACGATTTTTAGAACTATATCTTTATCAATATCTTTATAGTTATCGTTCTTGGTGTGAACAGGCCTTTTATGTCTATTGAACATTTAAGACAGACATAGTTAATAAAACCATCATAACTCTAAGAAAACAATCAAAACCTTAGTAATTAGACATGTTGGAAAACATGGTTTGGTTGGTTTTTAGGTGTTACTCGATTTTTTTTATTACTGTTATTATCTTTTGTCAGTGACAAATTTGTTTCTGCAATCCAGTAGAACTGTCCTAAGGTAAATAAACACTGCACGTGTTGAACTCAAAGAGGTATTAGCACAACTTGGTTTATTCTGACTCAAGAGTACATTTTTACACGTGAGGCTGGATATGTCTTGAAACTCACTGCAGGACAACTAGAAATCCAGTGCTCCTTTCACTGGTATTATAACAGCTTGAGGCTGTGTATCCATGCACTGGTAAAGCTCATTTCAAACACTCAAGAGTTGCTCGAAAATGACCCGGCACCTCCTGGTAACTCTTGACATGAATGAAAACATCTGTCAGAGCCCTCTTGCTGTGCAGAGACAGAAAATCGCCTGTAGGGTTTTTCTAAAGGCCTTGAGGCTAGATATCTAGACAACCAGTATCAACATGCTGTTCCACAAATGTAGTTTACCTCAAAGATCACTTGAGTAATGAATGCACGGAAATGTTGAACCTGTGGCAACCCTCATTTGATACCTTTGAAGACTTTAGTAAATATGTATCTTCCCTATAGGGTATATAATCAGGTTTTGAAAGATACTTATATGTTTTCTGCCTACCTAGAGAGTATTATAGGAAAGTGAAATCTATGATGTGAAATCTGTTCTAAAGGGTACACAGAAAAATCATGTTGCCTTCTGAGTTCATCTTTTTTATGCTTTTGAATGAAGTCTCTTTTGTTTTGTCATTTGATCAAAAATACAGTACAATAATATTGTGAAATATTAATACAAATTAAAATAACTGTTTTCTATTTTAGTATATTTTGAAATAATTTATTCCTGTGACGCAAAGCTGTATTTTCAGCATCATTACTCCAGTCTTCAGTGTCACATGATCCTTCAGAAATCATTCTAATGTTCATTTGGTGTTCAAGAAATATTTCTTATTATTATCAATGTTATAATTAACAGTGCTGCTTAATGTTTGCTTAATAATTTAATAATATTTGTTTCATGATTCTTTGATGAATATAAAAGAACAGCATTTATTTGAAATGGCAATCTTTTGTGACATTCTAAATGTCTTTGCTTTCATTTTTGATGAATTTAACAGATCCTTGACGAATAAAAGTATTAACTTCTTGAAAACAAAGAATATTAAATGGAGAACAGAAAATGTTGCAAGCCAGACTCAAACTTGTAACTTGTCATATAACTCAAGGTGTCAGACCATAATCAGGTAATGAGTGTGACCTCATTGTCTTATGTTTTAAATTTATAATAAATTAAACTGCCATTTTACAAGAGACTGAAACATGTGACCTATTGGTTCGACATGTACGGCTCAGTGATTTCATTTCCTGTGCATTTCTTAATGACATCATGCCCACAATCAGAGGACTGTGGACTGTTAGTTCAGGGCCAAATATTCAGGTTAAATGGAGCAGAATGATTAGCAATGTTCTGACAGGTCGCTCGTTGCTGTGAGCAGGTCAGTGAGGAGATGTGTAAGGGCAGATTAGTTTCCAGACAGCTGCTGTTTGATTGGTTAACTGCCTCTCGTAATTCGGAAATTTGATTTCATGTATTTGTGCACCCAGACATACTTGTGCTAAAAAACAATATGAAGTGTTTGTAACCTGAAGGTTGCAGGTTTGATTCTCAATGCTGGCAGGTAATGACTGAGGTTCCCTTGAGCAAGGCACCTAATACCCCAATCACTTCCTGGGCGCCACAGCAAAAAAAAAAAAAAACTGCTCCGTGTGTGTGTGTGTGTGTTCATAACTCACTACTCCTAATGTGTGTGCACTAACTTAGATGGATTTAATGCAGAGGACAAATTCTGAGCATGCGTTGCCACACTTGGCCTTCACATGTCACTATATAATATATACAGTTAGAAAATCTGCTGATTTGTTCAGTCCATGATGTTTCATTTCCTCCATCCTTTCTCTTCATTTCTTTTTTCAGTCTGTTTCTGTGTGCTGGGATACAGCTCAGTTACACATGCTTCACCTGGTACTTCAACAGCAGTAGGCTCTCATGTGAAGTACCTCTGTCATTTATCTGTGTGTGTATGTGTGTCAGGCCCACTGCCTGAGTCTGGGCTATGCGTATGCCTAGTCACACCTACTCTCGGTGGACTGAGGACCCCATCAAATTCTGTCTTCTCATCTCATCTATTCATCATACACTCATCTCCTCTGAGCCTTTTCTCTGTGTTAATCTGTAGTAGAGGAGGGAAGCAGAGAATGAATGAATCACATTATCTATCAAGGCCATCGTGTAGGTCATTACTTCACGATAAACTCAAGCCAGTTATGATTACAGGCGGTGCAAATTAAAAGCCTGTCATCCAAACCATGAAGCCGCCCCATGATAAAGCACCTCAATCTTACACGTTTGAGCCCCTAAAGGAATATTACATCCAAAAATGAAAACTCTGTCATTATCATTTACTCACCCTCATATACTCGTTACAAACCAGTATGACTTTCATTCTTACTCCAAAAAACAAAAAATCATAAAAATGCATTTATACGGAGCTTAAATTATGAGGTTTTTACTGTACTATTCCTTTAACTTTCTATAGTTGTGTATCTGAAGGAGATTTTAGGAGCGGCACTAACTTTTTGAGTCTTTTATTATCAGAAATCCTTGTTTATTCAAAATATACCTTATATATTAACAGCATGAAATGTCTGATTATAAATGCCTAATATTTCCAAAACTATCACTCTGACTATTAAAACACTTTTTAGCTGTGCCAGGAAGCATAGTGTTTCGTCGAGAGTACTTTACACTCCAAAGGGACCTTATTAAATTAGCTAATGGAAAACATTGCACTGAGGATTTCATATGAAGAGCTATTTCAGTCATGGGAGACAAGGCATTGTGTCCATGTGTGATAGATTTCAATTTTGAATGCGTTTCAAGTGGAGGGGAGAGGTTGTTGAGTTTGCTTGTCTATGTCTAAACATTGAAACAAGATGTGCTCAAATATGTCTCAGATTTCAGAAGTGAGCTGGAAAAAAATTGAATGAGCCATGTAGAACAACTGTAAACAGCTTTAATAGATAACATGCACACAGCATGCATATTTGGATACACTCTAGGGTTCAAAAGTTTGGGGTCAGTAAGATTTTTTATATATATATATATATATATTTGAAAGAAATGAATACTTTTATTCAGCAAGGATGCATTAAAATGATCAAAAGTGATACATTTATAATGTTACAAAAGATTTCTATTTTAAATAAATGCTGTTATTTTGAACTTTTTCTTCATCATCCTGAAAAAAATGTATCACAGTTTGCACAAAAATAGTAAGCAGCAAACTGTTTTCAACACTGATGATAAGAAATGTTACTTGAGCAGCAAATCAGCATATTAGAATGATTTCTGAAGGATCATGTGACACTGAAGACTGGAGTAATGATGCTGAAAATTCAGCTTTGCCATCACAGGAATAAATTACATTTAAAAATACATTAAAATAGAAAAGAGTTAGGTGAAATTGTATTATTATTATTTCATAATATTACTGATTTAACTGTATTTTTGATCAAATAAATGTAGCCTTGGTGAGCACAAGAGATTTGTATGTAGTTAATGATGAACATTATTTTATCATTAAACAAAATGTATTAAAGTTCTTACATGATGTTTCGCAAAGGATTGCAGAGAAAACTACTGCTGACATATCATCGTTCATGCAGCAACAACTGCAATTAATTCAACTTAACAGATATTTGTTATGTGAACTTTAAAAACCTGTTCTGTCATCATGGCTTTGTGCCAATGTTAGTTTTTGCTTAGTCTTATTACTTTGAGTTTAATGAACTTAAACTATTTAAGGCAATCGGTTTCCTTAGGTAGCTACAGTATATAGTTAAAGGATTAGTTCACTTTCTAATGAAAATTACCCAAAGCTTTACTCACCCTCAAGCCATCCTAGGTGTATATGACTTTCTTCTTTCTGATGAACACAGTCTGAGATATTTTAATAAATATCCTGATGCATCAAGCTTTATAATGGTTGTGAACAGGACCAACAAGTATGAGCTGAAGAAAGTGCTTCCATCCACATCCATCCATCATAATGCGTACCCCACACGGCTCCAGGGAAATAAAGTCCTTCTGAAGCGAAGCGATGCATTTGTGTAAAAAGAAATCCATATTTAACAAGTTATGAAGTAAAATATCTAGCTTCAGCCAGAGCGCCTTCCGTATTCAACGTACGAAGAAAGTGTAAAACTCTTGCAATTCAAAAAGCTTACGCTACGTCCTACGCCTTCTGTGTTCAACTTACGGAAATAGTGCAACTGACGCAATGCCAATTTACGCTTTCTTCATAATTTGGATACGGAAGGCGGTATATAATACGGAAGATAGATATTTTACTTCATAACTTGTTAAAATATGGATATTTTTCTTACACAAATGCATCTCTTCACTTCAGAAGGCCTTTATTATCCCCCTGGAGCTGTGTGGAATATGTTTTTGAAGGATGGATGTGGATGGACTTTCTTCAGCTCATACTCGTTTGGAGGGGGGTACCACAGAGAGGGAGAGATAGGGTGAAAAAATTCACATTCAAACCAAAATATCGGACTTCCTGTTGGTCAGAGCTAATGACTGTAAATTAGAAAGTTGTCCAGCTTAATGAGAACAATGTGTGTGCCGAGTTTGGTGACTGTAGGTTAAACTAACCCCCCACTTTTTTCAAAAGGTGGCGCTATAGAGGCCCTCCTTCCTGCCCATTTTTGAGGCTTTGCCCATGTCTACTGGATGACAATCCTGACATATGAGTCGAGTTTCATGCAATTTGAAGCATGCTATGTGTCTCAAACCCATCCAAAACAAATATTGAAGTTTGATCTGTTGCCATGGCAACAGTGTTTGAAAAATATTACAAATCTTTTCACAGGTCTTCATTTGTTATATCTTGACATTATTCTAATGAAGTTTGAAGCAAATCCGGTAAAAATTAGAGGGTGATCTTAAAGCATTTTGAAAGTAACACACTTCCAGCTGCCAGTTGATGGCACTATAACTTTGACTCACAATAGTCACATCCATGTGATCAGCTTCCTACAATGAGCACACAGCTGAAGTTTCACATCAATCAATGTATGCAGAGGTTATAACACATTTCCTGTTTACCTTTTCTCGCCATAAATTTGTTGCCGTTCGAGATATCAAAAATCTGCTCGCAATTTTACATCCTCAATGTCTTGACTTCATTCTGACAGAGTTTGGTGGTGATCGGATTAATCACCTAGGAGGAGTATATCAAATTCCAGAGCATGCGTTTTTCAAACAACCCATAATAGCTGACTTCCTGTTGAGCTGGTGTATAACTTAGTGCATGAAAGTTGTTCGGCCCGCTGAGTTCTATATGAGTACAGAGTTTCATACAAATACATGCAAGCGTGTTTGATATATGGACCAAGTTTTCAGACACCATTCAAGGGGGCGCTGTCGAGCCCCCCTGGCACGCCCGGGTCCTATCCTTTGCGTCATCCTAATGGCCTCAGATTCCAATGTGTGTGCCAATATTCAAGAGTTTTTGAGCATGTTAAGGGCCCCAAAAAGCCCCGGATGATAGAAAAAAAAAATTCTCCTTAGAAAAACAAAAGGGCCCTCCGCCTGAGTGGCTTGGGCCCTAAATATTAGTGAATTTAACTTAATGTATTTGAGTTTACACTAGCCATACTTATTTGTTTTAAAAGCTTAAATGGTTTAAGGCAATTGTTTTCCTCAAATGGAGTTACTGTAACTTATCAGGTTTTACAGTGCATATAAATACTTTTTTAGGCCACTGCATGTCTTAGATTCAAGTCTATCTGTCATCTTGAATATGTAATTAATATAATGAATATCTCATTTGTATACATGGACAGCCGTTGCTGACATGCATTAGCCAGGGTGAACTGGGAGAAATCGATCAGCCGTTCAAATTTGTTTTATCACCTCTTTCATCAGATTACTCAGCGAAAGTGTCGTCCGTGGATGCTCTTCGGAAGCCGAGTGGCATTCCCCTTCTCCATTGCTCCCCGGGATAAAGAGATTGCCCTCCTTCTAATGGAATTACAGAGCTGGAGAACATTGAGACAGAGAAGAGAGAAGACTGCGGAAAGGACAGGCCGGTTAACCTTCTCATCTCAAGACCAGACGAGGAGCTCACAACCTTAATCCCTCCATAGTCCTGTGGATTAGGCCGTCCTCTTATCGCGGCTTTAATGCGGCGAGCTGCATTGTCATCTCCCTTTCTTTGCTGCGTAATTATCCCTGCTAGCAGCTTCCAGACTCATTATTTTTATCATACCACTTCCTGTACGACCAGTGGGGGGGCCAGTGATTCAGGTCCCTATCAAAGATGCTTGGATCTGTTCCTCACAATGAGCTGGTGCACAGACCGCTCTCATTCTGTTGCAGTTCTACCCAGAATTCCATGTTTATCCTTCATTTGCTCACCCTTATGTCATCCCAAACCTGCAAGACTTTCTTTCTTCCATGGAACGCAACAGGAAACATGTAACCTGGTTTTCTAGATCATTCCCTGTCGCCTGGTCATGCGCTCTGTTTACTTGTTTAGAGCGGCAGACCTGATGGAAGCTCGAACCGTGACGCCGTCACAGATGAAAGCCGCTGTCTGGGGAACGCTGTCATTGAGGTGAATGACAGATTCACTCCTCCATACTGTCATAGCTGACAGGGATTCATCCGTCCCAAATAAAAGCTTTCAGGAGCTCTATTGTTTGTTACATCATTTCTTTTTTTTCGCCCACACAGGCGCACAGTCACAAATAATTCATGGTTTGTTTTGTTTTATTATGTCATGCTCGGAACAACTTGAATTAGAGCTCTCTTACAAATGGGAAATATTTACATAAAAACAATAATCTTTGTTCAATTTGCCAGTATGGCCCAGCCCTTCCTGTTTTGAGCAACAGCGCACCTTACTCTATTCCGGTTCCTTATTTTAGTATCTTTTCCTCTCTCTATCACGCTCTCATTTTTTAAGCGAGAGAACTGATGAATGTAAAAGAAAGTTGGAGCCTGTTTGCTCATGCTTTTCAGTGTGGTGCGCAATATACTAGAACATCAACTTTTCAAACCTGTCAAGAACAGGTCCGGGTCATATTTCAGTACAAAATTAAAAGGATAAAGAGACAATTATTATGAATTTTCCCCAGGGTTTTCATTACTGTAATGTGAAAAATTTATATAAATATATTAATATAATATATATATATATATGTATATGTGTGTGTGTATACACTATATTGCCAAAAGTTTTGTGACACCTGCCTTTACGTGCACATGAACTTGTGCAGGCCAGTCAAGTTCCTCCACATCAACCTCGCTCATCCATGTCTTTATGGACCATGTCTTGGTATGCTGAAACATTAAGAGTTCCTTTCCCTGGAACTAAGGGTCAAGCCCAACCCCTGAAAAACAACCCCACACCATAATCCTCCCTCCACCAAACTTTACACTTGGCACAATGCAGTCAGGTAAGTACCGTTCTCCTGGCAACTGACAAACTCAGACTCGTCCATCGGATTGCCAGACGGAGAAGCGTGATTCGTCACTCCAGAGAACACGTCTCCACTGCTCTAGAGTCCTGTGGCAGCGTGCTTTACACCAATGCATCTGACGCTTTGCATTGCACTTGGTGATGTAAGGCTTGGCTGCAGCTGCTCGGCCATGGAAACCCATTCCATGAAGCTCTCTACACACTGTTCTTGAGCTAATCTGAAGGCCACACAAAGTTTGGAGGTCTTTAGCTATTGACTCTTCAGAAAGTTGGCGACTTCTGCGCACTGTGTGCCTCAGCATGTGCTCTGTGATTTTACGTGGCCTACCACTATCTGGCTGAGTTGCTGTTGTTCCCAATTGCTTCCACTTTGTTATGATACCACTAACAGTTGACCGTGGAATATTTAGTAGTGAGGAAATTTCACGAATGGACTTATTGCACAGGTGGTAATCTATCACGGTGCCATGCTTGAATTCACTGAGCTTCTGAGAGCGACCCATTCTTTCACAAATGTTTGTAGAAGCAGTCTGCATGCCTAGGTGCTTGATTTATACACCTGTGGCCATAGAAGTGATTGGAACCACTGAATTCAATGATTTGGAGGGGTGTCCAAATACTTTTGGCAATATAATGTACAGCTATGGAAAAAATTAAGAGACCACTTAACATTGATTTCTGAACTTGGAGTGGTCTCTTAATTTTTTCCATAGCTGTATATATATATATATATACACTATGTACACTATATTGCCAAAAGTATTTGGACACCCCTCCAAATCATTGAATTCAGTGGTTCCAGTGGTTTTATATATATATATATATATATATATATATATATGTGTGTATACAGTGAAACCAAAAAATATTCATATATATATATATATATATATTTTTATTTTTTTATTTTTTTTATTTTTTTATTATTGTTTACTAGTGGGTGCAGCACTATAGTTGCAGGACACTAAGTGAGGATAGCAAAATAAAGTAAACTGTGGCATATTATACCCCAAAAATGTATAAAAATTTGGGACCAAAAATTATTCAGACACTTTGACATGACCATGTTTTGCTAAGTGTTATCTGACATTATTAAGATGAATGTTTTCTGACACAGTTTAACTCTGAGTTCTTTCCATATTTTATTAACATTTTTTCAAACTATAGTGAATAAACTGTAATAATGAATGAAATGTTCAAGGTGTCTGAATAAATTTTGGTTTGACTCTATATATATATATATATAGTGTGTGTGTGTGTGTTACACTAATAAGAATTTTGGGCGAGAACTATGCATAAATAGCATAATAGTATCACAATGCAAGAATTTCAATAGTCAATTATTTCAATTTTCTTTTGGTATTTGTATAAAATATGAACCAAACATTGACAGGTTGGGACTTTGAAAAATTGTTATTAATTTTTGTATTTTAATAATAATTTACAATGATCAAACTGTGAATGATCAAAGTAAGTGTGCAGTGTTTTTATGGATATTAGCACATGCTTTGAAATATTGTGCTATGGCACTAAAGCCCTGGTTATACTTCGCTTTTTACATGTATGCACAGTCGAACACACAGCCTTGCAAAGCATACTTCATTTGACTCGTCCGCGTACACAGACGTTAGGCGCATTTGCAGTTTTGACCAATCTTTCTTCACGAGTTACAACCCATATAAATATATTTGTATGCTAGAGTTGTACAAATGAAGGTACTTTCTAACCTCTTTGCACAGTCTGTCATCTATGTAGGCCTCCACTATCGCTGTAGCTTGCATGCGTTCCGCTCTGTTCTGTTTATTCAGATTTTCTTCGACTACCTTGTGAATCGACGGCCCTATGGCACGGCTGCCACATTGTGGATAAACTAATTATTTTAAAAAAATTAAATGTGCAAATGCGACCTAAGCGTACAAAATATGTGTGGTTACAAAAATCTGTCCGCTAACCCTCGAGTATGTGTAAAAGGTGAAGTATACTTTGGGCTTTATGTGGTCAATGCAAGTTTGAATCCAGCTCATAACATTTCCCAATCCCCTTTTCTCTCTTTATGTTTTTTTGACCTCTCTGTATTTTCCCTCACATATAAAAATAAATAAAATAAACCTCACAAAGCTCTGTAAACAGTTAGCCTAGTGTTTGCAAGCATGCGTTTAGGTGTGACAGTGTTAAATGCAGCTCTCTTGTACTTCCGCAGACCTCCTGCTCTATTATATTACTGGATTTATATTATAACTGTTTCTGCTGTGAGTTTTGGCTATGCTTTGCTCTGACAATATTACTGAAACTTCTTTGGCTTCAGTGGAGCTGGAGAATAAAGGCCGAATTTACTGTAGAAGTGCAGACTCATGCACATTTTCTATCTTAGCAATTGAAAAGTAACCTTCATACCTAGTTTCAGCCAAGGTTCTCCTCTCTAACAATAGATGGCAGTCTTGTATCCATAGTTCTTTGGCTCCATCTGGGTCTCAGGCTCAGTCCGCGTTCAGTGTTTCAGTGATTTATGGGTAGTGTGTGCAGGGGACTTCAGGCCTTTTGTTTGTTCTCACAGACAATAGTGAGAGAGGTCACAGCATTGAAGAGCGGGGTTGTGTAAATGCAGCCCCTGTGGGTTTTTCAGAGCACAGAATACTTTTCTAGCATAAAAGACACTATGTATTTTTAAAGCACTGAAAATGCAAAGGTTTTGTCTCTTTTATAATATGTTATTTGCATAAAATGCATATTTCCTTTTGGAGTGTTTGAGTAAAAAATAAACAAAAAACACTTGAACTATGGTGCATGGTGAACACTGACTGCAGCAGTCGAGCCATATACAATCTGCAGACTTTCAGACATCTTCTGCACTGATGCTGGGCAAAAATCTGAGGAATTCTTTTTTAAAAGATAGATAGATAGATAGATAGATAGATAGATAGATAGATAGATAGATAGATAGATAGATAGATAGATAGATAGATAGATAGATAGATAGATAGATAGATAGATAGATAGATAGATAGATAGATAGATGGATGGATGGATGGATGGATGGATGGATGGATGGATGGATGGATGGAGGAATAGATAGACCATGGTAAAGGAATGTCATATATATTTGAGATGTCCTATTTCAGCTCTGACTCTAAATAGCAATATATTTTCAAGCTATTAAACAGGGTGGTTTATTAATGTGGAAAAAAAATCGCAGCTTTGTAATTAATTGACTTTAGTATGCTTGGTGCTATGTAAATGGACATCTCTAATGCAATTTTACCCAAGTGTGTGCCAGTCGCTTCTTTGCATCCCAGCAAGCATTCAGTATTATTGTTGTTTTAATTTATGGATGGAGTCACTTTTTTCCATTGTTTGTTTGTTGTAGGCATGCCAAGATTAGGAGAGGCAGGTTTTTATATAGCGGTGAGTGGTTACCCTTGACTGCTGGCAAGAGCTAATGAGTAACATAAAGCTGTGAATATGGATATTTTTATGGGGAGCTTCACTGCGGACCGTCAACCCTGATTATGACCTCTGTGTTACTTCAAACTCTTAGGAACAAAAGTGACGTGATCCTTTTATTAAACACAGGAGCAATGGAAATCAAGCAACCAATCAATGTCTTTGAGCCTGTGCAACGAGTATCTTTTCAATCATTTTGTAAGGTTTTTCAAGAAATGCATTCATTTAGACAAGAAATAGAATGGTGTTTATAATATAAATGTGTTCTACAGGGAAGGTTCTAGAAAAGTTCTCTAAAAATGAATAATTTGTCATCATTTACTCAGCTTCATGTCATTCTAAACTTTTTTCCCCTTTGCTGAACATGATGACAAAAAGACTCTTTTATATGCAGTTACAATGAATTGGCACTTTCAATGTTCCAAAAGGATTCAAATGCATTATAACCTGTCAAAAAAGTGATATGTATGACTCGTGCACTATATTCCAAGTCTTCTGAAGTCATATGTTAGCTTTTTGTGAGAAAATGAAACAAAATTTAGGTTGTTATTCACTCAAAATCTTGACACTTGCCTTAAAGGATTAGTTACTTCAGAGTTAAAATTTCCTGATAATTTAATCACCCCCATGTCATCCAAGATGTTTACTGTATGTCTTTCATTTTTCAGGCGAATTTTTCTCGAATTTTTCTCCATATTGCGGACTTAAACGGCTACCAACGGGTTGAAGGTCCAAATTGCAGTTTCAGTTCAGCTTCAAAGGGCCCCACACGATCCAAGACGAGGAATAAGGGTCTTATCTAGCAAAACTATTGGTCATATTATATATATATATATATATATAAATAAAAAAAAAATGTATATACTTTTTAACCACAAATGCTCGTCTTGCACTAGCTCTGTGATGTGGCACACATTACGTAATCACATTGGAAAGTTCACGCATGATGTAGGCGAAAGTACCGCAGTAGGGTAAAAACTACTGTATCTAATTTTCTCCTCCAACTTTAAAGGAACACTCCACTTTTTTTGAAAATAGATTCATAGTCCAGCTCCCCTAGAGTTAAACAGTTGAGTTTTACCGCTTTTGAATCCATTCAGTCGATCTCTGGGTCTGGCGGTACCACTTTTAGCATAGCTTAGCATAGTTCATTGAATCTGATTAGACCGTTAGCATCTCGCTCAAAAATTACCAAAGAGTTTCGATATTTTTCCTATTTAAAACTTGACTCTTTTGTAGTTACATCGTGTACTAAGACCGACGGAAAATGAAAAGTTGTGATTTTCTAGGGCCAATATGGCTAGGAACTATACTCTCATTCCGGCGTAATAATCAAGGAACTTTGCTGCCGTACCACGGGTGCAGCAGGCGCAATGATATTATGCAGCGTCTATCACAAATGTTTCCATGGTTGCAAGGCACGCTCCCTGTGCAAGCAGGGGGTCACAGGCGCTGCGTAATATCATTGCGCCTGCTGCAGCCATGGTACGGCAGCAAAGTTCCTTGATTATAATGGATTATTAATGGATTCGAAAACGGTAAATCTCAACTGAGTTGGAAAATGAGCCTATTTTCAAAAAAAGTGGAGAGTTCCTTTAAAATCATCCAACATCATTGTTTTACCCTTTTTTTGTAATGGGCGTTTGGCTTAGTCTTCATAAACACTGGATCGGTACTTCTGCCTACGTCACTTGTGACCTTTCCAACATGATTACATAATGTGTGGTGCATCGCAGAGCAGTGCAAGACGAGCATTTGTGGTTAAAAAGTATATACATTTTATTGTTTCACTAGATAAGACCCTTATTCCTCTGCTTTGATCATGTAAAGCCCTTTGAAGCTGCACTGAAACTGCAAATTGGACTTTCAACCCGCTGTTCCTTTAAATTTTGTTCCTTTAGTTTTCTGTGAACATACACTGAGAGATTTTTTTAGGGGCTTGGATGGACTCACATGTCTCAGGAGATCTTTAAATGAGGTTAGGAACTCTTATAGGCTCATAAAAATGATCTCTCCCCTGCTTTGTCGGTCTTGACACAGTTGACACAGTTTTCTACTTACAGACGAAACCCAATAGAATGTTGAATTATGTAGTCAAGATACCATTTACAGAGGTTAACAAAGGGTTCTCACACAGCTTTGCTCCTTAGAGATCCACTCTTGAGAAATTATTCATCTGTTATGATAGTAGATCCACAGAAAGGGAGTTACATAGTGTTAAAGTGTATAATGATATGATACGGTATTCAAACCAGTTAAAACATCTATTAGTACCATTTCAATCAACTATTAAACCATTTGGAATACAGACTTTAATAATACCTCATATTGTGCTCTTTGTTGAAGAAAGGTGTATTATTACTCTTCAAAGTGGTCAGTATTGTGATTTTCATCTGATGGATTATAAAACAGGTGAAAAGTCCAACAAAATCTCACAACAATTTGTATTTTACGTTTTGGCGAATTGGTGGTAAATTTGTATGATCTCTTTGAATGTTTTTATACAATCTATTTACACCCCAGTGATGGGTATGTTTAGGGGTGGACCTTCATGCTTTCTTTTTTCTAATAATCGCATTTTTTTTTTTTTATGATTCACATTGTGTAAATTCATACAAAATTGCCACCTCCTAACATATCCTGTGAGATCATGTTGAATAATCCCATAGACTATGAAACAAAAGCCATTGACTAATGGGACCAGAATATCTTTTGGGTGTGGGCTCATTTGATTTCAACCACTATCTAACCACCTAACAACTATGAAGAACAACATAGCAACCATCTAGAAAATGCCTGTTGAAATAACCAGCACATATGTTGTTCTGAATGCTTGGTATGGTGGTATCATCTTGGTTAAAACTGGTCTATTTTGCAAGGATTCAAGCCTGTTGGTTTTTTAAAATGGAAAAAAAAGTGACAGTTCACCCAAAAATGAAGATTCTGTCATTAATTGCTCACCCTCATGTCATTCCAAACCTGTAAGATCTTCATTCATTTTCAGATTTCTGCTTTAAGAACCAATGAGGTTCGTTCTTGTGTTACGCGGCACATTTGAGCTTTCTTAATAACCAATGAGGTTTGTTCTCGTGTTACGCAGCACATTTGAGCTTTTTTAAGAACCAATGAGGTTCGTTCTTGTGGTACATGGCACATTTGAGCTTTCTCAAGAACCAATGAGGTTTGTTCTTGTGTTACGCGGCACATTTGAGCTTTCTTAATAACCAATGAGGTTTGTTCTTGTGTTACGCAGCACATTTGAGCTTTTTTAAGAACCAATGAGGTTAGTTCTTGTGTTACGCAACACATTTGAGCTTTTTTAAGGACCAGTGAGGTTCATTCTCGTATTACGTGGCACATTTGAGCTTTTTTAAGAACCAATGAGGTTCATTGTCGTGTTACGCGTCACATTTGAGCTTTTTTAAGAACCAATGAGGTTTGTTCTCGTGTTACGCGTCACATTTGAGCTTTCTCAAGAACCAATGAGGTTTGTTCTTGTGTTACGCAGCACATTTGAGCTTTTTTAAGAACCAATGAGGTTTGTTCTTGTTACGCGGCACATTTGAGCTTTTTTAAGAACCAATGAGGTTTGTTCTCGTGTTACGCAGCACATTTGAGCTTTTTTAAGAACCAATGAGGTTTGTTCTCGTGTTACGCAGCACATTTGAGCTTTTTTAAAGACCAATGAGGTTTGTTCTTGTGTTACGCAGCACATTTGAGCTTTTTTAAGAACCAATGAGGTTCATTCTTGTGTTACGCAACACATTTGAGCTTTTTTAAGGACCAATGAGGTTCATTCTCGTGTTACGCAGCACATTTGAGCTTTTTTAAGAACCAATGAGGTTTGTTCTTGTTACGCGGCACATTTGAGCTTTTTTAAGAACCAATGAGGTTCATTCTTGTGTTACGCAACACATTTGAGCTTTTTTAAGAACCAATGAGGTTCGTTCTTGTGGTACGTGGCACATTTGAGCTTTCTCAAGAACCAATGAGGTTCATTCTCATGTTACGCAGCACATTTGAGCTTTCTCAAGAACCAATGAGGTTAGTTCTTGTGTTACGCGGCACATTTGAGCTTTCTTAATAACCAATGAGGTTTGTTCTCGTGTTACGCAGCACATTTGAGCTTTTTTAAGAACCAATGAGGTTAGTTCTTGTGTTACGCGGCACATTTGAACTTTTTTAAAAACCAATGAGGTTCATTCTCGTGTTACGTGGCACATTTGAGCTTTTTTAAGAACCAATGAGGTTTGTTCTTGTGTTACGCAGCACATTTGAGCTTTTTTAAAAACCAATGAGGTTCATTCTCGTGTTACGTGGCACATTTGAGCTTTTTTAAGAACCAATGAGGTTTGTTCTTGTGTTACGCAGCACATTTGAGCTTTTTTAAGGACCAATAAGGTTCGTTCGTGTGTTGCACAGCACATTTGAGCTTTTTTTAAGAACCAATGAGGTTCGTTCTCATGTTACGCAGCACATTTGAGCTTTCTCAAGAACCAATGAGGTTAGTTCTTGTGTTACGCGGCACATTTGAGCTTTCTTAATAACCAATGAGGTTTGTTCTCGTGTTACGCAGCACATTTGAGCTTTTTTAAGAACCAATGAGGTTTGTTCTCGTGTTACGCAGCACATTTGAGCTTTTTTAAAAACCAATGAGGTTTGTTCTCGTGTTACTCAGCACATTTGAGCTTTTTTAAGGACCAATGAGGTTCATTCTCGTGTTACGCAGCACATTTGAGCTTTTTTAAGGACCAATAAGGTTCGTTCGTGTGTTGCACAGCACATTTGAGCTTTCTCAAGAACCAATGAGGTTAGTTCTTATGTTACGCGGCACATTTGAGCTTTTTTAAGGACCAATAAGGTTCGTTCGTGTGTTGCACAGCACATTTGAGCTTTTTTAAGAACCAATGAGGTTCATTCTCGTGTTACGCAGCACATTTGAGCTTTTTTAAGAACCAATGAGGTTTGTTCTCGTTACGCAGCACATTTGAGCTTTTTTAAGAACCAATGAGGTTTGTTCTTGTGTTACGCAGCACATTTGAGCTTTTTTAAGGACTAGTGAGGTTCATTCTCGTGTTACTCAGCACATTTGAGCTTTTTTAAAGACCAATGAGGTTCATTCTCGTGTTACGCAGCACATTTGAGCTTTTTTAAAGACCAATGAGGTTTGTTCTCGTGTTACGCAGCACATTTGAGCTTTTTTAAAAACCAATGAGGTTTGTTCTTGTGTTACGCAACACATTTGAGCTTTTTTAAGAACCAATGAGGTTTGTTCTCGTTACGCAGCACATTTGAGCTTTTTTAAGAACCAATGAGGTTTGTTCTTGTGTTACGCAGCACATTTGAGCTTTTTTAAGAACCAATGAGGTTAGTTCTTGTGTTACGCAGCACATTTGAGCTTTTTTTAAGAACCAATGAGGTTTGTTCTTGTGTTACGCAACACATTTGAGCTTTTTTAAGAACCAATGAGGTTTGTTCTCGTTACGCAGCACATTTGAGCTTTTTTAAGAACCAATGAGGTTTGTTCTTGTGTTACGCAGCACATTTGAGCTTTTTTAAGAACCAATGAGGTTTGTTCTTGTGTTACGCAACACATTTGAGCTTTTTTAAGGACTAGTGAGGTTCATTCTCGTGTTACGCAGCACATTTGAGCTTTTTTAAGAACCAATGAGGTTTGTTCTTGTTACGCAGCACATTTGAGCTTTTTTAAGAACCAATGAGGTTTGTTCTTGTGTTACGCAGCACATTTGAGCTTTTTTAAGGACCAGTGAGGTTCATTCTCGTGTTACTCAGCACATTTGAGCTTTTTTAAAGACCAATGAGGTTCATTCTCGTGTTACGCAGCACATTTGAGCTTTTTTAAGAACCAATGAGGTTTGTTCTTGTGTTACGCAGCACATTTGAGCTTTTTTAAAGACCAATGAGGTTTGTTCTCGTGTTACGCAGCACATTTGAGCTTTTTTAAGAACCAATGAGGTTTGTTCTCGTGTTACTCAGCACATTTGAGCCTTTTTAAGGACCAATGAGGTTCATTCTAGTGTTACGCAGCACATTTGAGCTTTTTTAAGGACCAATAAGGTTCGTTCGTGTGTTGCACAGCATATTTGAGCTTTTTTTAAGAACCAATGAGGTTCATTCTCGTGTTACGCAGCACATTTGAGCTTTTTTAAGAACCAATGAGGTTTGTTCTCGTTACGCAGCACATTTGAGCTTTTTTAAGAACCAATGAGGTTTGTTCTTGTGTTACGCAGCACATTTGAGCTTTTTTAAGAACCAATGAGGTTTGTTCTTGTGTTACGCAACACATTTGAGCTTTTTTAAGGACCAGTGAGGTTCATTCTCGTGTTACGCAGCACATTTGAGCTTTTTTAAGAACCAATGAGGTTTGTTCTTGTGTTACGCAGCACATTTGAGCTTTTTTAAGAACCAATGAGGTTTGTTCTTGTGTTACGCAACACATTTGAGCTTTTTTAAGGACCAGTGAGGTTCATTCTCGTGTTACTCAGCACATTTGAGCTTTTTTAAAGACCAATGAGGTTCATTCTCGTGTTACGCAGCACATTTGAGCTTTTTTAAGAACCAATGAGGTTTGTTCTTGTGTTACGCAACACATTTGAGCTTTTTTAAGGACCAGTGAGGTTCATTCTCGTGTTACTCAGCACATTTGAGCTTTTTTAAAGACCAATGAGGTTCATTCTCGTGTTACTCAGCACATTTGAGCTTTTTTAAAGACCAATGAGGTTTGTTCTTGTGTTACGCAGCACATTTGAGCTTTTATAAGAACCAATGAGGTTTGTTCTTGTGTTACGCAGCACATTTGAGCTTTTTTAAGAACCAATGAGGTTTGTTCTTGTGTTACGCAGCACATTTGAGCTTTTTTAAGAACCAATGAGGTTTGTTCTTGTGTTACGCAACACATTTGAGCTTTTTTAAGGACCAGTGAGGTTCATTCTCGTGTTACTCAGCACATTTGAGCTTTTTTAAAGACCAATGAGGTTCATTCTCGTGTTACTCAGCACATTTGAGCTTTTTTAAAGACCAATGAGGTTAATTCTCGTGTTACGCAGCACATTTGAGCTTTTTTAAGAACCAATGAGGTTTGTTCTTGTGTTACGCAGCACATTTGAGCTTTTTTAAGAACCAATGAGGTTTGTTCTTGTGTTACGCAACACATTTGAGCTTTTTTAAGGACCAGTGAGGTTCATTCTCGTGTTACTCAGCACATTTGAGCTTTTTTAAAGACCAATGAGGTTCATTCTCGTGTTACTCAGCACATTTGAGCTTTTTTAAAGACCAATGAGGTTCATTCTCGTGTTACTCAGCACATTTGAGCTTTTTTAAAGACCAATGAGGTTCATTCTCGTGTTACTCAGCACATTTGAGCTTTTTTAAAGACCAATGAGGTTAATTCTCGTGTTACGCAGCACATTTGAGCTTTTTTAAGAACCAATGAGGTTTGTTCTCGTGTTACCTGGCACATTTGAGCTTTCTCAAGAACCAATGAGGTTCATTCTTGTGTGTTACGCAGCATGTTTAAGCTTCCGCAAGAGGTTTGTTTTCACATGTCAAGCAGGTTTGGTTGAGCTTCTGTTTGTTCACTGATCAATGTTTATAAATTAATACAATTAAATCTAAATTAAATCTGCTCATCATATAAAGTGATAGAGTCTCTTCAGAAAATTTGGACTAAACCACTCAATTCATATGGATTAGTTTTACGATCTCTTTATGAAGTGTCAAAATGTCAGCTATGTAGCTGTCTATGGAGGGACAGAAAGCTCTCAGATTTCATCAAAAAGATCTTCATTTGTGTTCTGAAGATGAACGAAAGTGTTACAGGTTTGGAAAGACATGAGGGTGAGTAATTAATGACAGAATTGTCATTTTTGGGTGAACTAACCCCATTAAGATATAATGGTAGCACTTACTCAATATCTTCAACCATCATCATATGACACATGATACCAGCATCACAGAGTATTCTTGTATGCCACAGGTGTGGATTCATGACATTTGAAACCTGGCCCCACGACAAGAAATTAGATGTGCAGGGTTTTCTGAACAGATAGGTCCTAACTCAATTCCATGTCTAACCCTATCAATCTGTAAACTGTTAAAATGTACATTAGGTCAGGGAGGATGTTGATCTAGTGTTCTGCAGTTTGCAGGTTGTCATTACTGTGCCAGACAGCATGAATAAACCAGCAAACCCAGCAGTGGCTGGCCTGTACTGCTCCTGGAACAGCTGGGACTAGAGCCATGAATCATGTCATCCGGCCGGGCTTATGAAAAGAGCTCTGCGTCTGTGTGCGCTGCTCAGACAGACAGAGAGAGCAGAGCGGGCGGTACTAAATCATACAGCTCATCACTCCCAATGCATTTGCCCAGCAAGACACATTCTGGATTTATGGGGTACCAATACTACTGGTCGCTGATATGAATACACTGTTTATCTATTTTCACACTGACCGGGGCTGCGTTTTGCTAACCCATTTCATGATGTTCAACCTCAGTTGCAGGCTTTTGAGAATGAGACTAAAGGTCAGTGGAAGAGGATTGTGGGTTTGCATTGATTCGTCTGGTATTCTTTTTGTCATTGTACATTAGAAAAAGAAAGAAAGAAAGAAAGAAAGAAAGAAAGAAAGAAAGAAAGAAAGAAAGAAAGAAAGAAAGAAAGAAAGAAAGAAAGAAAGAAAGAAAGAGAAGAATAAAAGCCAGTGGCATTAAATTGAATGTGAACTGGCTTTCGCATCCCGTCTTACTCCCATAATCTGATGTATTTCCAAAAAAATTTTTTTTAATCAGTATTTTTACACCCAGTATTTACAAGGGAAGCTAAATTAAGCAGAATATAAAGACTTGAAGGAATAGATCATACAAAAATGATTTTTTTTTCATCACCTGTATCTCAAACCTGTATGAATTACTTCTGTTGAACACAAAAGAAGATATTTTAATGAATGTTGATAGATACAGTTGACGGAAAAAACTTGTTAAATTTCAAGAAAAAGGTCGAGATAAAATGTTGAGAATAAACTCATTAAATTACGAGAAAAACTTGTTAAATTTCAAGAAAAAAGTCTAGATAAAATGTTGAGAATAAACTCATTAAATTACGAGAAAAAAAACTCGTTAAATTTCAAGAAAAAGTTGAGATAAAATGTTGAGAATAAACTCATTAAATTATGAGAAAAAAGTCGTTAAATTACGAGAACAAATTAGTTAAATTACGAATTTGTTCTCATAATTTAACGACTTTTTCTCGTAATTCAGTGACTATTCTCAACATTTTATCTCGACTTTTTTCTCGAAATTTAACAACATTTTTCTCATAATTTAACAAATTTGTTCTCATAATTTAATTACTTTATTCTCAACATTTTATCTCGACTTTTTTCTCGAAATTTAACGAGTTTTTTCTAGAAATTTAACAACTTTAATCTCGAGATGGTTTTATTTTTTTATTATTGCTTGGCACTAATCCTCTTCCATTTATATATGTATACATTTAAATGAATTTTCTAATTTTGGCATCCCTACAAAATTATACAGAAATTAGATTTTGACTGAAAAACAATATTAATTTTGAATTCTTTGCATTGAATGAATGTACAATACATGGGTTTTGATTAATTGGATCATGAAAAGTGGACATTACTAAAGATTAATAAGGCATTTTATCTTTTGCAAGAAGACCTGGAACATGTATGAAAATACCCAATCTGGCCTGACTGACAAAAGTGCCCATCTGGCCATTCTAAAGGGCTGGGTGCCCTCTGAGGTGCATGTCCACCAAGGTGCAGAGTATAAACTTGGTCCGACGCTGTCATGTAAGCCACACACCGTATCCACCTTTCCCAGTCGGTCTCCATCACTGAGTATATACGCAGTACGCTGCTCCAGGTGGTCCACGGTCTGCCTCTTCGGCTTATCCATGCTTATTCAAGCTCGACGAGGCTCAAGAGGCTGAGACTCACTTTGCGTGGCCCCCCTGCCGTGGTGGAGGGGACAGCACTAAGCTGTGTTTTGGGCAGAGCAGAGAGGATTGCAGTGAGATGAATGGTAATAGAGGGAGAGACAATGCAGCCACTCGCCTGTGACCGAGCACAACTGCTTCACAGTACTTCTCTCACCAGGAGAATAGCAGGAGGGAGGGGGAGAGCGAAAGAAAGAGCGAGTAAAAAAGTGAAAGAGAGATATCGAGACCTTGCTCATGGTTTGCCATGCTGAGCAGTTCCCCCAGCTTGACCAGCATCAAACCAGTGACATAAATGCCTGTCCAAGATTGGGCACTTTAAGCCTTCAGAGATGAAAGGTGGGTGTCATGCCTCCGTTAGAGATCAATCATATACAACACACATGGATTAACAGTTGACTGTGTAATCTGCATGAAAATGCTGCCAATCGATCACTGGAAATGTTTATTGATGTTCCTTTCAGCATGAGACTGCGGCCAGGCTAAACAAGTCAGTGCATTAATCATCTGAAGTGAAGAGAAGAGAACATTACACCACAAGACATACTGCCAAGTGCCTTCGGTTTTGCAAAGGCCATCAGATTTCATTCGGCTAATCAGGTACAGCGTTATTGGTTAACCAGCTAAAAGCAGACAGCTAAAATAGTCTACAGTCCCAATTTATTTAAAGGATTAGTTCACTTTCAAATGAAAATGACCCCAAGCTTTATTCACCCTCAAACCATCCAAGGTGTATATGACTTTCTTCTCTCTGATGAACACAGTCAGAGAATTATTAATAAATATCCTGACGCATTCCAAGCTTATAATGGCAGTAAGTGCTAAAAAATTAGTATGAGCTGAAGAAAGTGTCTCCATACACATCCATCCAAACGTATTCCACACGGCTCCGGTGAGGTTAATAAAGGCCTTCTGAAGCGAAACAATGCCTTTCTGTAAAAAAAAAAAAAAAAACTACAACAAAAAAACATATTTAACAAGTTATGAAGTAAAATATCTTATATCTTATATATATATATCTAATATAGCATGATATAAAGAGTGAGTTGCATGAACCACTTTCATGGTGCTTTTGTATCCTTTTACCTGCTCCAGTCACCAAATTTCATAAATGCATGGACAAAAAATTCAATAATGACAAAAAATTTCATAAATTCATGGACCAGTACATTCTTTGAAACAGAAGAAAGTAATACAGGTTTGGAATGACATAAGGATGTCTAAAACATTTTAATTTGGGGTAAACTATTCCTTTAAATGTGAAACCAATAATTAGTGGTGCAGACCAGCTTGGACAAACACAACCATCCTTGGCTGCTAATTACATACAAATGATTTGTGATGGGACCAGGACGATGGGTGGTCAAAGTTCAATGGCTTTGGTTCAAGTTTAATGGCGCTCGGATCACCAGGGTTCCTTCTCCGAGGGCCTGCGACTGGCTAATGGCCGTGACCGAGGGTGTGAGGGTCGCATCTGGATCATTTCCATGACAATCAGGGTGGCACTGGAGTAGGTGGGGCAAACGACGACGGTAGTAGTAGGATGTGCTGCATGGCATCTGTCCACCCTCGTTGAGATTTTTGATCTCTTTGACCAATCTGTGTTGTATTATTAAAATCACCCTCCGGTCATGGGATTAGGGAGGGGTAAGAGTCGGTCGAAATGATATCCCGAAATGCACTACTGCAGGGTGGCATTGAACAGCTCAGCATGACCACAGCACAGGGGGCTGGAAATGCAGCAATTAGTCCTGTCTGTCTCTCCATGCACTATAATCAAAGGCTCTGGGGATGCTGAACATGCTGGGGTGATCACATGGTTCAGGTCTCGTCTCATTATGCGTCTTCACATGGTGGACAGGTTAGATCTGGGTTTCAAGAACAACGGAATGCACATGTAGTTTAACTATGGTGAATCAAAAAATTCAAACTCACCCAATTTCTGGCATGCATTCATTTTTTTTTTTTTATTGTATGTATTATATAGTGATTTATTATGTTTCACATGTATTCATTTTGTAGAATTTTTAAAAAGCAACTAATTATTATATTATATTTATTGCTGTCAATCGATTAAAAAATTAACTCATTAATCACACATTTTTTTTTCCTGTAGCCTAATTAATTACGATTAAATACCTAGGAGTTTATAATATTTTTATATTAGAATAATTTCACAGTTAATGGAGCTCACCCCTCCCTTTCGGAGAAGCTACGGTGGCCGTCTGGCCGACACAAGACACTGAGACCGCAGAGAGTACATTAGCCAGTGAAGCAATGAGGTTTCTTCTTCTAACAAAGAAAGGTCTCTGCTTCTAATAAACCAGAAGACTACTAACTACTACTACTTTGTGTATTCAACGTAGTGACGATGCAAGCTGCCTCTAAAAACACGAACGATTTAGAAGAAGAACAACATTGTGACTAAACGTGCTCTATAGAGCAGTTTGTCCGTTTAGAGCTACTGTAGAAACATGCCGGGACCCACAGTGTATGTAGATAGAAATGGCTCATTCTAAGGTAATAAAAACATGATGGTTCATTATGTAATGTCTTTATACACCACTGAAAACATAGTTATGTATATTATATTGCATTTGTGTCAATAGATCCTCCTAAATTTTACACATTGCACATTTAACAGGTAGGAAATATACAGAAATTGAATAAAGTTATCAATCACTTTACAGTCTTCACTGCATAAATTATAAATTCCTTATTCCGTATTAAAGCTACAATTTTCTAATTTACTTTTGTTCTTGATCAACATTAATGACAGTCATAACAGCAACTGGTTTATTAGGTTACTGTTACTTTAAGACCTGTCGCTGCCGAATATGACGCGGATCTGATGCACATCTCATTTTCTCTGTAAGGTATTTTAAGATGTTATTTAACTAATTTAATACTGCTCTTATGAGGAAACTCGACAAAACATGAATTTTGGCATAATTGTGTACGGTATTGTTTGCGAAAGAGAACTCGATGTATTAACTCAAACATTTATCATCAGAAACTTCCAAAACCTCTCCAGGAGCAACATCTGAGACAGCTGATACCTAATGAACTCAATTACCTCTCCTGAGCACCAGTATGAAAGTACCACCTTTGAGCAGTTTCCTTAATCAGCGTTTTTGTCTTCAATTCCAGTAAAACCCCCTTAAAACAATATAAATTAAATTGATCAGCAAGCTTGTGTTAATAAGACTTGTTTTCAGAAAATTTAATTATTTGTTTTTCATGCACAAACATTTTAGATTTATGCTTAAAACAAGGAATAAAAAATCTGTCAATGGAGTAAGGAAAGTAAACTTAATTTAAGTTATATTCCCAGAAAACAAGCCTTAATTTGTCTTATTCAATTTTAAAACGTTTATATATTTTAACTGGAAAACAAGATAAAAAACATTACTCATTATGAAGTTTTTTTTTTGCACAAATATTGTTAAATTAATGCTTAAAACAAGAAAAAATGTCTGACATTGGTGTAAAAAAATAAACTATTACAGATGTATTTTATGAAAACATGCCTTAATGTTTTATTAAATTCTAAAAGCCTGTTTATATGTTTCAACTGGATAACAAGACAAACATACTTTTTTTTTTTTTTGCATTACAATACAATTTTCCTCTGAGAAAACATAAAATCCATAGGTACAATAACACTCAATGTAGAAACGCTCCATCTCACATCATCTCTGGTCACACGTCATTGAGTTTGCTCCTCAAAGGTAGTGCATGGAGGAGAACAGCGGGAATGAAGGTTTATCGAAAACAAAATGGTGATGCATGTGTTGTTATTGCCTTCAGGCCCTGTTGATGCTTTCTTTGAAGAACCTAATAATGTGAGTTCTTGTTTGGTCATGCAGCAGCTGTGTTGGAGTTGGCAGGTGGTTAAACGGGTGACTAGGGGACTGGATGGCTGGCTGCAGTGTCTCGGCGTCTCTCTCCCCCTGAGTCCAGGTCTCTGGCTGGAACGCGGTGACCTATAGCTGCTCTTGGCAGGGCCGTGGGGTTACCAGAAGGGCAGAACTGCACTCCGAGTCTGGCATCTGTGAGTAATTCCCCCTCATACTGATTGGTGTTGGAGTCTTTTAGCCATGTTCTTCAGATTGAGCGTTCCCTACTGTACAGATTCCCACACAAACAATCACACACACTACAAAGTTTCACCCGATTTACATCAGTGTTTTTTTTTTTTTTTTACTTCTCTTCCAACTAAAAATCCTTAAAGGATTACTTCAACCAAAAATGAAAATGATGTCATTAATTACTCACCCTCATGTCGCTCCACACCCGTAAGACCTTCATTCATCTTCAGAACACAAATTAAGATATTTTTGATCAAATCCGATGGCTCAGTGAGGCCTCCATTGACAGCAAGATAATTTACACTTTCACTGCCCAGAAAGCTTCTAATGACATATTTAAAACAGTTCATGTGAGTACAGTGGTTCAACCTTAATGTCATGAAGTGACGAGAATACTTTTTGTGCACCAAAAAAACTAAAATAACATCTTTATTCCACAATATCTAGTAATGGGCGATTTCAAAACACTGCTTCATGAAGCTTCAAAGCTTTACGAATCTTTTGCTTCGAATCAGTGGTTCGGAGTGTGGCTTCTTTACGTCATAATTGTTTAGAAATTTCAGTGGTTCACATGAGTTTGATACATGAAGTGAAGTGGCTAACTTACATGTCAAGTGTTATAATCCAACGCTTAAAGTTTTAACAATTTCTACTGCTGCTGACCTTTCGAGGAACAGCCGATGATAACCATACTTTTTTTAATCATTTACAGTGCTCACTTTCTGCTGTCTTGCTGTCTAGCATCCTCATAAAATTGGAGGTCAAAGTAACGCATGAAGCTTGTGTTGAAGCCGAGCGTGGTGTGCTGACGTCTTGACGTGAAAGGGTCGCAGTGTGAAGCTTTCGTTAAACCCATGTGCACAGTAAGAAAACAAAGAAGAAAATTCAGTTTGCTCTGTCTCTCTCTTACTTTCTCTCTTCCCGTCACCCATTTGTTATGCATTTGTCTCAGCTCATGTTAGGCAAACATCCATCCTGCGTGTCCCCTGCTGCTAACAGCACAAAGACACATGCCACAGTGGGGCTGTCCATATCTTGATATATTCAGCTGTTTACTCATTCACACAGTGTGCTGGCTTTTATCCTGGTCGCTAAAGGAAGCCATTGTGGTGAAGTGGCATTAAAAGGCTTACAGTTATAAAGTAGCTTGCGCTCACGCACTCTTCCGCACATGAGCTGGTCAGGATGCGACACGCTCAGCTATTAAGCTTATTAACCAACACACAGTTGCTTTTCCACTAAGTCAACTTCTAAGCACCAATACACTTGGAACAGATGTCCGGGAAAAGAAAAAAGAGAGTCTCATGGCTGTTTGCTTGGTTTTAAAGGTGCCCTAGAATTAAAAATTGAATTTATTTTGGCATAGTTAAATAACAAGAGTTCAGTACATGGAAATGACTTACAGAGAGTCTCAAACATTGTTGTTTCCTCCTTCTTATGTAAATCTCATTTGTTTAAAAGACCTCCGGAGAACAGGCGAATCTCAACATAACACTGACTGTTACGTAACAGTCAGGATCATTAATATGTACACCTCCAATATTTGCATATGCCAGCTCATGATCAAGCATTCGACAAGGGCAGCCAGTATTATCGTCTGGATCTGTGCACAGCTGAATCATCAGACTAGGTAAGCAAGCAAGAACAACAGCGAAAAATGGCAGATGGAGCAATAATAACTGACATGATTCATGATATCATGATATTTTTAGTGATATTTGTAAATTGTCTTTCTAAATGTTTCGTTAGCATGTTGCTAATGTACTGTTAAATGTGGTTAAATTTACCATCGTTTCTTACTGTATTCACCGCCATTATTTTCATTTTTTAAACACTTGCAGTCTGTATAATTCATACACACAACTTCATTCTTTATAAATCTCTCCAACAGTGTGTAATGTTAACTTTAGCCATGGAGCACTATCAAACTCATTCAGAATCAAATGTAAACATCCAAACTTACACGATTAGACATGCTGCATGACGAACGCTTTGTAAAGATCCATTTTGAGGGTTATATTAGCTGTGTGAACTTTGTTTATGCTGTTTAAGGCAAGCGCGAGCTCTGGGGGAGGGGAGCACGAGATTTAAAGGGGCTGCGCAGCCTGAATCGGCGCATATTTAATAATGCCCCAAAATAGGCAATTAAAAAAATGAATTAAAAAAAATCTATGAGGTATTTTGAGCTGAAACTTCACAGACACATTCAGGGGACACATTAGACTTATATTTCATCTTATAAAAAGACGTTCTACGGCACCTTTAACAGTATGTTTTGGGGAGTGACTAAATAAAATAGTGACAGGACTATCTTTTTTTTTTTTTTTTTTTTTTTTTTCTTCAGTAGGTGGCCGTGTAATGAGACAAAACTGCTATGTTTGCATTGCTATATTTTATTATGATGTATGGCACATGCTAGTTTACAGCTAAGCGAACTGAGGTACTAATAAAATGTGGTCACCTAAAGGCCCTTTAACACTGAAAGCGAAATTCCTATGGAGCCTTTCACAATGGGTGTGGCGCGAAAAAGTGAGTTTTTTTTTTTTTTTTTCACCTGTGTGTCGAATTTACTCTTGTCGCTCCGCGATGAAATGGGCCGTCCAATTAGATCTGAGCTTTAGATCACATGCCCGGAGCAGCCACTGTTACACAGAACAGCTAGAGTGGTGGCGCTGTTTCAAAAACTAGTTTAAACAAACAGATTTATAGTGTATACTAGTGTAAAGAACAGATTTATTCCATAGACTGTAAAAAATAGTGCGTTTTGAGCAAAGACATTAATAATCATATAAACTTTGAAATGTAGCTTGATGCTAATTGTACCTCTAATTATATTTTAAGATGTATTCTTGTAAGCATTATATTTTGTGTTTCTAATGTAGTACCAAACTATTTATCTTAATTTAAAGCTGTATATTATGCAGCCACTGCAAGGCAAGCCTGCAACCTATAGCCAAAAAAGCGTAACATCTAAGGCTAACGCTCCGCCTCTGGCGGCAGGGAAAGAGACCAGAGGCCAGTTTTTGAATGGAAGTCAATGGATGAGAGGCTTCACTATGCCGGTTAAACAGCTTTTGTGGGGAAATAGCTAATCATTGAATTAATCGACAGCCTGTTTGCTAATCTTCAGAATGTTTTACACTAAACAATACTTTCGTTGGGAACTATGTGTAGATTTTAGCTTGATAGAAATGTATTTTTTAAGAGAAGGCAGACTAGGGAATGTTGCGACTGATGTCACTGCCATTACATGATAGGCTGAGAGGTGCCGCACGTGATTAAGTTAGCCGTTACGCTTTCTCCAATGGTAAGACATACAGACCCTCTTATCTCCCTATAATAATACGTTCTCTGGCTAAATCCATATACGAGACACATACGAGGACAAATGCATTATTGGTTGGTGCCACCTAGCTGGCAGGCGTGAATTAGCAGAAGCTGATCAGTCGTTTCGCGTTCGATGTGAAAGATCCGTTCTTCCCCGATTCGCCTCGCTTTTTCGCGTCGCGTTCAGTGCGAAAGGGCCTTAAGGGTCAGTGCGTCTTTTTTTTTTGTCCAGATCTAGTATGTTTTTCCCGATTAAATAAATAAATAAATAAAAAATGCAGTTTAAAAAGAGGTTGTGGCCAGAGTTAATTGAACCTTAAACACTATAAAAAGTATCAGACAATTTTGAATCATTTTAGTCAATCGGTTTGCTCATGCACAGGCTCAATAACATGATTTCTCCACAGATATTTATGCGGTACTTTCAGTTTTGAGTTTTGTAGTTTTTGTAGCAATATACAAATTACTACAATGTTTTTTTATTAAATAAAATGTATTTCGATTCAGTGTTGTAGCA
Source organism: Chanodichthys erythropterus (assembly GCF_024489055.1). Classification (NCBI taxonomy): domain Eukaryota; kingdom Metazoa; phylum Chordata; class Actinopteri; order Cypriniformes; family Xenocyprididae; genus Chanodichthys; species Chanodichthys erythropterus. Next base: position 29,994,480 of record NC_090240.1, read on the forward strand.
ACTTTTTGTTACAGCTGGAAGAGTAGCAAACTACTTTTTCAAAAGGGCAGCTTGACTGGAGTTGAACTACTTTAAATCATGCCTAGCTTGTAGCTTGACAAGCTACAGTTTCAAAGCAGCTTCCACAGCACTGCTGTTTGGGATGTTTTGCATAGTTTCGGATCCTCTGTTGTCATCTTGACAGAGACAGATGAGTCATACTCAACTTGGATGTCTCTGGCGAAATAGATGCCACCAGTATGTACCCTTGTATGAGTTTTTCACGCTGACTTTAAGAGTATGCAGGAAGCAGAACCAGGCTCCGATTGGCAGGTCCTCAAATTGTCTCATATTCCAGTTGGGATGTTCAAGAAGCATGGATGCTTCTGAAGTTTTAGGACAAATGTCACGTAATGAGAATCGACTGAAATATGAAAATGGTTCGGGATGGATGCCGGGCGCCCTGCACTGTCTCTTTCACTGTTGTTGTAATATTTCAACCAAATGGAGGGGCTGTCTTTTTAATCTGACCTTGTGCAATGGTCTGTGTTAGTTACGGCCACCGATGAGAAAAATTTACATTAATGACAGACACGTCAATTTGAGTAACTCTTCCTCCCGTATTTTTATGCTTTCAGGGAGTCTGGGACAGTGCGAAAGAGAGAGCGAGATCAGCCAAGTACATTGACACTGATGGCATCATATGCACTCATGCTGAAAGGTTTGTCATAGCGTTTTTCCGGGGCATGAGAGCTCCTAGGTGCTCATGCCTGAAATCCACATTCAAATCTTTTCTATTAACCTCCCTGTCTCTTGCACATGCATTCACATCCCTGATGTCCTTCTCTGGCCTGTGAATCAGCTTTTCTGTTTGGAATTTGTTCTGTTTGGGTGTGTGTGCGAGTGCATAAAAGTATGTGCCAGTTTCCGCCCCTCTGGCCAGAGCCGCCGTGTGACATCAAGCAGTAATGTAGCACTCTCTCTCACTTGCCAAACTCAGGGCCTCATCACTGGATCTTTCCCCTGGCTGGGATGCCTCTCCCTGGGTCTAATTGCTGGCTCTCTCCCCAGACATCCATGCCAAGCTCCGGGGCTAATTGTTAGCATTCCCCTCTGGCAGAGAGGCATGGCTGCATCTCACCAGCTGAATTATCAAAGGTGGAGATTGGTTTTCCAGGCACCACTTTGTCCGGTGAAGTCCACTCTATGCAGTGCAGAGTACATACATTTTTACATTTATTTGGTCGTTTTATAAGGATTGCTCAATAATAAAGGAACATTCTGTCATCTTTTAATTCTCATGTTGTTCCAAACTTGGAAGATTTTCTTTCTTCTGTGGAACATAAATAGATGTTTGGCCGAATGTCACTTCTCTGCTCTGCAATGGGGATGGACACCAGCTTTTAAACAACAATGCAGTGTTGGGGAAAGTTACTTTTAAAAGTAATGCATTACAATATTAGTAACTAATTGTGTTACTTAGTTACTTTTTTATGAAAAGTAATGCATTCCATTACGAATAAGTAATGCATTACATTGCAAACGTGAAATAAATAAGCCTCAGGCTGAAGGAAATGCATATTTACACCTGAACAGTAGAGGGCGCAGCTCAAACAAACCTTGCAGCTGTGCGGCCATTCTGGATTAAAGAAGAATAGGAAACTGGAGAAGATAGTTTAACACTCTAATTTCTAAATCTAATATAAAGTAATTTTTGCTAATTAGTATGGTTGAATTGGATCATTGAAGGTCAGCAGCAAACACATTGGTTAATAAAGTGAGATTAAATACATAATATAGATAATTATTACAGGTTTGCATACATTTTGAGATTGCATTTCATTCATTTTTTTATTCATTTTGGGGAATACTGAATGTTTTCGTGCAAGTGAGATGAGTAAATGCATGTTCACATTTAGTCTAGAACTACAATAACCATCATGTTCACACACACAACACTTCTGCACTTATCCTATTTCTCTCAACAGTCAATAAATGTGAAAAAGTAACTTGAGTTACTTATTTGAAAAAGTAACTTCGATATTTTGTTGTAAATTGAAAAAGTAATGCGTTACTTTACTAGTTACTTGAAAAAAGTAATCTGATTATGTAACTCAAGTTATTTGTAAAGCCCGGAACACACCAAGCCGACACTGACGAACTAGTGGCGACGAAAGCAGACTGTGGGGTTTGCTCATGTTGGCAGCGTCTGGGTCCAAAGTTGCCCTGACACACCAAACCGACGCTCGACACCTGATGGCCAAGTAGCACGTCTGTCTGCGCCTGCGTAAGATGAAATGTCTTTCCATACCAGCAGGTGGCAGTAGCTGAACAGCCAATAAGAGTGATTAGATGGCCCGACTGACCGACAAGCTCCGACATTGATTCAACATGTTGAATCGCCTGAAAAAAAAAGCAGATGAGGACCATCTTCAGCTGACGGTGCGGAACACACTGAGAAAAGCCGACCGTCGGCTTGGTTTGTTCCGGGCTTAATGTGTTACCCCCAACACTGCAGCAATGTACATTAATAATAAGAATGGTTTCTTTAGCACCAAATCAGCATATTAGAATGATTTCTGAAGGATCATGTGACACTGAAGGCTGCTGAAAGTTCAGCTTTGCCATCACAGGAATAAACTACATTTTAAAATAGGTTAAAATAGAAAATAACTATTTTAAATTGTAGTAATATCTAACAATATTACTGTTTTACTGTATTTTTTTTTACCATAATTAATTCAAACATTTGTCCAGTTGTTTTGAACGTCGCATTTACCTCAGAATGACTTCAGAAAACATGGGATATATTAGCCTTTGTTATGAAAAACCAATCCCTGGACATCAGAGTGCATTTCGGAATTGGATCAACATGAGGGTGAATAAATGAAGACAAAGTTTCATTTTTATTTCTTTAACTGTTACTGTAATAATAGTATTAGGAGAGGACACAGAAAACACCGTGCAATGTGTCAGAACATGTGCACTACCCATCATGCCACATTTCTGACACTGTGCATATTCTATGATGACTTACATGAATTGGTGACCTCGTAAATATAGCCTTTAATGAATTGTAGATGTCAGCCAGGTTGGACTGGAGCATAAATTAGCACATATGCAGGCTCTCTGATGTGACTCTATGAGGTAATTAAGCGTGTCCGTTATTGTTCGAAGGCGACTCGATGTGAATGCCTTAGTGCTGGCGCGTCCCCCATGTATGATGAACGGTAACATTTGCCGGGACCACAGCAGCCATCGATCACATCGACGTACAAGTGTGTGTACAGGTGTGTCCTGAGAACTGGAGGCTGTTCTTACACTACTCAAGATGGATCTCTCTCTTTCTCTTTCTCTCCTTTTTTGCCTCAATCTGGCTTGGGATTGGTGCAGTCTTCCCATTGGCAGCTAGGAGCTGATGGATGAGATGCTGTTACACTGCAGTAAATGGATTAAGTGTTTTTTTTCCTACCCCAACTCTACCGTTCTGGAATGCGGAGATTGGATTTGGTTTGACAGGCAGGCGGCGAGTTTTCAGGCACCACTGTGGGGAATTGCAGGGATGCTCATGCGCACACCCACACTCGCACACATCCGTGAAAAGTAGATGAGTTAAATCATCAGTATGACAGGTTGACATGACAGCCAGGACATAACAGCAGACAGCAATGATTTCATTGGCCTGGTGTCCCTGGCTCTTTGTTGGATTCGTTCTTTTCCTCATTCTGAGTTCCTTGATTCATCTGTGTATTTGTGCGCTCTGGTATTTAAGTGCAAACTGTTGCCAAGCTGTTAACAGAACCTGTTCATTTTTTAACTGCTCTCAGATGAAGCAGCAAATAGAGGTACAGATCATTACTTCAATAAGTGCTGTTCAACAGCTGCTTTACAAATTACAGACTAGACTAAATGTTTACATTTTAATATGAAAACGTGGGTGGTGCAAAAGTTGTGAGAAAACTAAGGTGTTTCTTTGTGGTTTCTAGTATTTTCCGGTTGGTTACTAGGGAGTTGCTAGGGTATTGTGTATTTGGTTGTGAATGCAAGCTAAGTGTTGCTAAGGGGTGTTTTGGGTGGTTGCTAGCAAGTTGCTAGGAAGTTCTGTATGATTGCTAAGGAGCTGCTAGAGAATTCGGGGTAGTTGCTAGGGTGGTCAATGTGGTTGTTATAGGGTAATTTGTGTTGCTAAATGCGAGTGGTGCAAAAGTCGTGACAATGCTAAGGTGTTTCTTTGTGGTTTCTAAGGTTTTCTGGGTGGTTGCTGGGGAGTTGCTAGGGTAATGTGTATTTGGGGTGGTTGCTAGGGTTTTTTGGGTGGTTGCTAGAGAGTCGCTAGGATGTTCTGTGTGATTGCTAAGGAGCTGCTATAGTATTTGGAGTAGTTTTTAGGGTGTTCAATGTGGTTGTTATAGGGTCATTTAGGTTGTTGCTAAATGTGAGTGTTGCAAAAGTTGTGACAATGCTATGGTGTTTCTTTGTGGTTTCTAGGATTTTCTGGGTGGTTGCTAGGGTATTGTGTATTCGGGGTGGTTGCTAGCGAGTTGCTGGGGTGTTTTGGGTGTTTGCTAGGGAGCTAAATTAGTCAAAGTAGTTGCTAGGTTGTTCAATGCGGTTGCTGTTGAATCGCTAATGTATATGGGGTGGTAGGGTGTTCTTTCATGGTTGCTAGGGGACACTTGTGTATTTAGGGTGTTTGTTAATGTGTTCTGAGTGGTTGCTAAGGGGTTTACTAGCATATAGGGTTGTTGTGAGGGACTCTGTGGTTACTAGGATATTTGGGTGGTTTTCTATAGGTTATTCTGGGTGGTTTCTAGGTGTTCTGCTTGGTTGCAATGGAGACTTTTTACTTTTTTGTGTTTATTAGGGTGTTGTGAGTGGTTGTTATAAGGTCATTTAGGTTGTTACTAGGGGGTCACTAGACTTTTCGGGTGGTCGTTAGGTTGCTCTGAGTGGTTTTTAAAAGGTCTTCTGTTGGTTGCAAGGGGGGTCATTCGTATATTTGTGGTGGTTGCTAGGGTGGTTTCTAGGGTATTTGGTGGTTGCTAAAGTGTTCTCAGTGGTTGTTAGGGGGTCTCTAGGGTGTTCTGGGTGGTTGCAAAGATATCTGGGTGTGTTTTTTTTTAGGTTATTCTGGGTCGTTTCTTGGGAATCACTAGTGGTTGCAATGGAGTCTTTAGACTTTTTCAGGTGGTTACTAAGATGTTCTGCATGGTTGCAATGGACTTTTTGGGTGGTCATTGGGGTGCTCTGAGTTGCTAAAAGGTCTTCTGGTGGTTACAAGGGAGTCACTAGTATATTTGAGGTGGTTGCTATGATATTTTAGGTGGTTGCAAGGGTATTTGGGGTGGGTGCTAAGGTGTTCTGAGTGTTCTAAGATTTTTTTTTGCCATATTATTTTATGTGTGCTACCACTGCAATGCTATAGAAAGAGAAACAAGAAAAAAGTAACCAGAAAAAAATCCTGTGGCACATAACTTGTCTACAACAACGTAGATTTGTATACTCAGACTAGCTTTTAACACTTGATGATCTATCATAATTAGCACACAGTGTAAGTGTGCACAAATCCCCTATTCTTTTATCTTTTCAGTATAGCGCTGGTTATGTTTTTTATCCATCATTATCGGTTTCATGTCACTCTGACATGTTCTGGTGACACACTTCAGAGTCTACACCCGGGCTCAGATTCATCCCTCCATTGTGACACCAATCCCCGGCTTTAACCAATCAGCTAAGATTAACCCCCAGCTCATCCAATCATATAATCAGGCAGGCTGAAGCTGCGGCATCCTCAATCCTCCAGCAGGGAAATCACCAGCCTTAATCCTCCACCTCATCTGAAATGAGTTCACACCAGGTTGTGGCAGGAACACTGCACAGTGAAGCTGAGTGATGTGAGGCGGTGGCTTTCCATCAGGATGTGTATTTCCATCTTTGCCATTCTGAAAAGGTTTGACAAGCCCTGAAAAGCAAGAGCTTTTAGCAACGCTCTTCTGGCCACATCTCTAGACGGACTTTTTTTCCCCACTGTCTCAAATTTTAGGATATTGTAGCAGCCAAACACCGTTATGTTGTTGTCATGCCCAGTCGTATCTTTTCATTTGTTGTCAAAATACTATATGGCAGCATCTTAATTCATCAAACAAATAGTAATTTAATATGCTTTTTCATGTCTTTAGTTGGCCTTGTATACTATAAATATTTTTTCATGTATATTTGTTGAGTATCTGTCAGTTGCAACACTGTTCTTGCATTTAGTTGCACTATTTTTAATTGTTGGTCTACAAATGCTTACAGACATCTTATAGAATAAGCGATGAGTATGTGATCTTTACCGTGATAAAACCGAACCGTGAGTAATTTGAACTGTTACACCCCTATACAGTCCTAACCAAGGTCTTATATTGCTTGTCGCTTTGTTACTGCAATTATCCCAACACTGTTTGTCACCTTCAAGCATAACATACATTTATAGCATAGTCGCAGTTGGGTCTCATTTAAATAAAGGTTTCCTTCAACCAAATCAAATGATCTTTTCTACATGCCCTCATTCTCCTGGGCTTCACTGTTTATTAGCTACCCGGCTCTATCTGTCCTATTGATCAGTGTCTCTCTTCCTCTCGCACTGCGCCATCAGCACTTTCAGCGTATTAAAGACAGGCTTGCTCCACACAGATGGTGTCCTTAAAGCCTTGGTCACTTACTGTTCCCCTCATTTCAGGGTGAACTTGATAAAGCTAAGCTTCGGTTTGCTTGCTTATGGCCCTGTAACGCATCACAAAGACACTAGTTATTATGTGAGTGACCAGATTTATCTCCGCTCACAAAAACAATATAGCAAAAATATATTTGGAATAACAAGTATGAAAAATGTATTATATTTTTAATAACTGTACTATACTGTTTCTAAACTATATTTTTAATGTTTACTATATTTATAGTAATTTAAATTATATCATTTTTTAATAAAAATGATACATTTTATATGGATTTTATTAGGGTTATTATAATTAACAAAAACGGAAATCATGAAAAACATTTTTTGTTACTTGAAATAAAATAAATGTTAACTGAAATAAGATAAAATATGAAAAAAAAAACTTATTTTATTTCAGCTACATTTTTCACTTTTATTTAGTTTAACTTGATGTACTAAAATAACTAAAACTAATACTGACTAATAAAACTAATAAACACTATATAGACATATCTAAAAACAGCAACTAATACAAATGGCAAATAAACTTTAATGAAAATTAAAATGAAAAATACAAAATAAAACATTTCAAAATGTATAAAAAACTATTTTGATTAAGCTAAAATAACACTGTTTTTATATGCAGTGTCGTAAAAAAACATTTCATGATCAGTAAAACAATATTGTAGAAATATAAAATGGTTAGTTGGCAGGTGTGGGAAATTCTGTTAAATTTCAAGCAGCAAACAACCTCTCAACGGCTAAAAATAAAGGCATAAAACTACCCCTATGGGGTAAACGTTAAACAATAATAAAAAATAAAAAAAAACAACAACAACAAAAAAACAACAACACTTGATCACCTTATCCTTTGGATCTATAACATTTTTCTCTATGTCTTTCTTTCTGTTTTTTGTCTTTTTCTCTCTGGCTAGCCTTGACCCACATGAGCAGATACAGATAATAAATAATAAATACAGGCTTTTCAGATTCCTGTCATCTTCTGTTTGCTGTCCTCCTACTCCTCCTCTTCTTCCTCCTGCAGTGGAAAAAGGGCAGAGTTGTCAGAGGAGTCTAGAACAGACGTTTTTTCCTCTTTTCTTCCTCCCAGCCAGCAGAAACAGACCATGCTCACAAGAACAGTATGACATTGTCAGTCTGCAGTATTTGGGATGATAAAAGCTTAAAAGTTTTATCAGATAATTGAGCTGACAAATAAAATGACTGCATATTTTACTTTCCAAACATATTAATCAGCTAAATTTTAAACAAGCTATTGAATATTTCCACCATTGTTGCAAAGGAATGAATATATTTTTTAATGAACAAGTGTTGACCTGGTATTGGGGCATGTTGTCACACTATATGGGATAGTTGTCACAAAGTTGTCAGAGACAGAATATCAAACCATTGTTGCCAAACAATTGCAATTATGTTAATGTTGTGATTAATTATCTGCAAGATTTTACTTTGGCCAACTTAAGTGATTTGTTCTTCCCTCATATTTAAACTATTTAAAAAATATAAAATATTTTCCTCTCACTTTAATCAAACTTGTAGGGTCATGAAAAACAAATATCCCTTCCAGACATCTACTGTATGTGTTAAAGTTACATGAAATATCAAATTAATCTGAATGTATGTTCTCATATTAATGCTGTACCTGAATTACCCTGAAATACATTTAAGAACAGCACAGGTGACTTTGCAAATCTGAACCGAAGCATTTCTTGTACAGCTGCATACTTATTATTATGATTTGACTCAGAAGGGTTTAAAGCACCGACAGGAACAGTCCAATGGCTCTCTGAGCGCTCTGTGCTTCTCTGCCGAGCAAAGCCGAGCTGATTCCTGTGTGATAGTGCTGCTCTAATAAAAACACCATTTCAGGATAAGAATTGAATTTCACACATGGGTGCACAGACACTACATATGTTTCTTCTTAATAAAGAACAACCACTCGTTCTGAAGAGTATAGGCCTCTGCTGCTCAGGCCTGACTCCATTCCTTCTGTGATTATACCGCTTTATGTATAGGCTGGGAGTCTTGCATACATTTGTTTTTTCTCCATAAATCTCACATATATATTACTATTTAAAAGTTTATGGTCAGTACATTTTTTTTTTAAAATAAATACATACTTTTATTTAGCCAGAATGCATTTTATTGATCAAAAGTTATTTTAAAGACATTTAAAATGCTACAAAATATTTGTTCTTTTGAACATTCTATTCATCAAAGAATACTGAAAAAATATATCACAGTTTTTCCTGGGCTTGTTTTCAACATTAGCTATGTTTCCATCCACCTATTTTTATGTGCATTTTGGGATATCACATGAAAAAAAAAACTCTGGATGGAAACGCCAAGATGCACATAAAGGCATACACTCGGCGCAATGGAGTGAAAAAGGATTACAATGAAAAAGATTATTATTGTGTACATAAAAATAATAATGCCTACATGTCATAATGGATAGTCATTGTATGTACCAGAAAAATTACCTATTTGCAGCAATGACAAATGAAATTGGCTAATTATGTGGCCCATCGTGACAATACACACACATATTTTAACTGACTTGTCAGGTTGAGGTTTCTATATTCTGCCATGTAAATAAAAATCCGCCATGATGCAAGCGCACCTAGCTTTTAAAGGGAATGGAAGATGACACTCTGATTGGTTTATTGCACATTACTCCCAAAACACACCCATGACTCATTAAGAGACTTGGTACAACCCTTTTGGACCATGCGCCTGGCACGCCGACCATTTTTTTCCATTGTTAAACTAGCAAAAGTGGATTCAGACACGCCCAAAGTGCACCTGTGCCATTCGCTTCAGACCATGCACATAGATTGTTACAATAAGACCCAAATTCTAAAAATGTGCATAAAAAAAACCCCACTTGTGCACTCAATTGAGTTGGATAATTTTTTTTATCTTATAAGAAGACATGCTCATAAACTATGATGGAAACTGAATTTACTGAATAAATCTCTTGAACAAAAAACTCATTTTGCCTCAACAGTTGATGTGATTCGATAACTGGACTAACCAGCAAACATATTTCATTGCACAGCATCTCAAATGTTGGTTTGATTATTCTGTAATGCCTGAGCCAAAGTCTGTCATCAGAATGATTTAGGTTAATTCCCTCCCAGAATTGTGTCACATGATTGCGTTCCCAAGCACCAGCAACTGAATGCAAGATAACAGCATTTATGAACAGCATTTAAAAAAGAGCCACAGTTGCTTCCCCAATTGCAGCAATTTCTATTTTTACTATAGATATTTTGCAGCAATTTCCCAGGAAGTGATGATTTTGTTCTGTTGAACACATGAGATGGAAACTGTTTTTATGGGAAATTCCAATTTTGTGCAGTTAAATTCACAAATTTGGATGGAAACATAGCTATTGATGATAATAATAAGAACATTTCCTTTTTTCATCAAATGTTAAATACAAAGTTCTGTCATGAATCTCTAGATGGAACAGGCTAATAGGTCATTAACTCAATCTTCTTGTAATTGACCTTTCGCCGGGAGTTTGATTGACAAGCGATCTAACCAATCAGAACGCCGCATCCTCCATTTTGACCGACAAAGCAGCCAGTAGTTAAAAGATTAACCTCGGTGGAGTTAAACTTGAAAAATGGTGTGTATTGACGTCTTTCCGCGTTTGAAACAACATTCATTCTCATGTTCATGGACTAATAGGAAGAGATGATTGGTTTTTACGAGCGGTTGAGCTGAGGATCTAAAGAAATCTGTCACGACCATGATCACGCCACATTAAAGAGAAACAAAACGTTTTTTATTGTTTGAATTTCTTTAATAACTACACGGTTTGAAAGCTGGGACTTTGTTTAATATCATAAGTAACCTGCTCTGTCTTGTCTGTCGATGTGTGGTCAGTGTCCTCTTTGTTCCGCAATGTATTTTTCACTGCGTGTGGAGTGACAGCGCCATGGCTTGTTGGACAAAGCAACAGTAACTAAGGGGGGCGGGGCTCGGCGAAAGGCTAATTGCAGCATTCTCTATAGGGCACAGCTGATTGGTTCCTGCCATATCAGTATACTATTGGCTATAGCCAATGAGCTCACATGCTCAACCTTCAAATACTTGGGCCTTTTCTCAATATGCGTACTTGTCTGTACTTGTGTTCTTGTGGACTTGTGAAACGTCATCAGTCGCTGTCCAAGTACTGTTCCAATTCAAAGTTCGCATCTAGCCAGCCAGGTATCCCAGAATGCATCTCGCACTAACCAGCAAGCGTCAATAGTAAAGGAGAAACCCCACATAATTTAAACATATTACTGTTTTTATGCCATGATATGTAGTTTTATGAATGTGCTGGTTTAAAGCTCAAATTTGTGGTTTATTGATACAGATTGCGCCTTTCTGACAATTTGATCTGACGTTGTCGGAGTTGTGAGATCCAGGCGATCAACGGACACTCAGCACTCATGTACCCAGCCGAGAGCAGCCTTACCTCGGCTAATCCTTCTGACGTTTGCTGCTGGCTCCGTTTTGGCTGGGGGCAACGTGACGTTTGTTCATAACTTTATATATGGCTATTTAACTTTTGTATCCTACTAAAGCGCTGATTTTGTACGCTTGACTGAATTGATTGCTTTATTTCTTATTGTATATTATTACCTTTTATAATGGCTATTATTGATCATTAAAACTGACATAAAACAAATAGAGACATGGTTTTGTTTTATGTTATAGCCTATTTCATTTTATTACAGTGATTTTAATCAGACTATGCACAAATAGTATTACATTTAATATTTTTGAAATATATACGAAAAGAGGCAGAGTGGTGTTTTATAACAAATTTCGTTTTATTGTTGGCTAAAACATACATAAAGAGATAACCGGAGAAGCCAGAGCGAGCTGAGTGATGTTATCAAGAACGCTGCTGTTCCATTTGCAGAATCACCGGATTTGTGTTCTCCCGTCCACGGAAGTTTGTTCTCCTGAGTCGAACTTGCCAAGTCCGAACCACCAAGGACGCGAGTCTGAAGTTTGCGAACTTAGTTTTGAGAAATGGCCTTGGTTAGCATTTGCCTTAGCATTTGCAGGATAGCATGCTTTCAGAAACCCTCCACCCTCCCCAGCTCCACCTGTATAGATCTGCTATGTGTAATTCATGTATGCTATAATTGTACAGCAGCATGTCATGTATGTATTGGCAGAAGCAAATTCCGTACTTGCTTTGCAGCAGCAGTTAACAGCAGCAGCGTAGCAGATCTATTCTGCCAAGACTAAATATATCAACATTGTCATTCTCATTACCAGGCCAATCACTCAGAGAGTTTTCATGACAGAAGTTTTCTTTACAAATGAAAATGTGCAATAATAAGTGGATAACAAATAGCTAAACAGGATCAAAAGATGACGCAGGCTGGACTGGACACTCTTATGAGCAAAAAAAAAATAAAAAATGAAGTGAAAGTGCTGCAATAACCTCCATTTGTAGGACTGTGTAGTTGTGAAACGCTATCTGTAATGGAATCAGGCCTTTGGAGCGTCACAAGATGTAACGGTATTTGAATGAACAAATAAAACGACTGAGCAAATGAAAACTCAACAGTGGCTGAATGCCTTTGTAAATATAGATGTATAATAAGGATTGACTGAGAAGAGTGGCGAGGCAACGTCTTTCAGGAGAACCGCAGTAACTGTCTGAACTAATCTTGTGCATTTGCATCATAAGTACGTTTGTAAATAGGTTTATCTGTGAAATCGTATTGCCCTTGTGAAATCTCAAATCATTGTTGCTTATGCAGCACAAACATGCAGAAGTGTGAAAAGACCTCAGATGAGGCAATCAAAGCCGACGCTACTTACACTAACTTTGATTCAAGAAATCTGTCATCTACAGAGACTCGTAAACACAAAACAGCAATATGTTTCCATAGACACGGCAAACCTGAATTACCTGACCTCCTGCATGAATGGCAGAAAAGTCTTCTTTGAGTCGTTGCAAGATTGTGCTGCAGTCACTATGCATTATGCATGTGTGGATTGTTGGGGATTTTTTCTAGTCTCAGATGAACCGTGCGGTGATGGGTGCAGACTTGCTTTCTGATGGGGGACGCGTCTCTGCTCATAGCCGGCAGAAAGACCCTTGACATGTGGAGTGGACAGCACATGGTGGCTACCAGGCAGGCTGCTGGCACATTTTATACAAATACTGTAAACATTGGTGTCCCAAGACTTTTATTTGAAACTTTAAAGGGCAAAATTTGTAATTTGTTGTCTATTATCTATTATATTAGACTGTTATCTAACATTAAATCAACCTAGCTTGAATTTTTTTTTTTTAACAAATACGTCATATTTATATGCATCCGATATGATTCTGTGAAGTGATATTTTTTGGACCTTTTGTACATTATGACATGAAGAACAAATTTTATTTTCTCAATTTGTATGCAAATTGAAGTGTTGACTGCATTTTCTTTAAAGGTGCCCTAGAATCAGAATTTGAATTTACCTTGGCATAGTTGAATAACAAGAGTTCAGTACATGGAAAAGAGTTTCAAACTCCATTGTTTCCTCCTTCTTATGTAAATCTCACTTGTTTAAAAGACTTCCGGAAAACACTCGGATCTCAGCATAACACTGACTGTTACGTAACAGTCGGGATCATTAATATGTATGACCCCAATATTTGCATAATGCCAGCCCATTCGACGCATTAGACAAGGAAAGGCAGTATTAACGTCTGGATCTGTGCACAGACAAGGTAAGCAAGCAAGAACAACAGCGAAAAATGGCAGATGGAGCAATAATAACTGACATGATCCATGATATCATGATATTTTTAGTGATATTTGTAAATTGTCTTTCTAAATGTTTCATTAGCATGTTGCTAATGTACTGTTAAATGTGGTTAAAGTTACCATTGTTTCTTACTGTATTCACGGAGACAAGAGCCGTTGCTATTTTCATTTTTAAACATGTGCAGTCTGTATAATTCATAAACACAACTTCATTCTTTATAAATCTCTCCAACAGTGTAGCATTAGCTGTTAGCCACAGAGCATAGCCTCAAACTCACACAGAATCAAACGTAACCGTCTAAATAAATACTTTACTCACATAATTCGAAGCATGCATGACGAACATCTTGTAAAGATCCATTTGAGGGTTATATTAGCTGTGTGAACTGTGTTTATGCAATGTATAGTTGAGAGCTCGTGGGGCAGAGGGAACGCATCTCTTAAAGGGGCTGTGCTGAAAAAATCAGTGCATAGTTAATGATGCCCCAAAATAGGCAGTTAAAAAAATTAATTGAAAAAAATCTATGGGGTATTTTGAGCTGAAACTTCACAGACACATTCAGGGGACTTATATTACATCTTATAAAAAAACAATCTAGGGCACCTTTAATATAAGGGAACTATAAGTTTGCCAATAACTACAAACCTACATTTTGTCCCAAACTAGCTCTCTTTTTATTTTTATTTATTGTATTAATTTTAATTTAGGGCAAATCTGCAAACCTGTTACTTGCAACCTTGGTTTTATTTTAATTTAATTTTATTATATTTTAGTTTTTGAGTTGACCTTTTGAGACAGTGTGTGACAAGTTTTACAAATTAATTTATGTGTCTTCGCGGTTGCTAAAGGGTTCTTGGTCGTTGCTAGAGTGTATTGGATTATTACTGGGGTGTTCTGGGTGGTGTTAAGGGTATTTTAAGTGAGTGTTTGGTGTTCTGTTTTTTCCCCCAGTAAATAGGAATGTAGCATACCTTTTAATGCATTCATTGGGTCTTTAGAGACCCGGGACATCATTTACTACCCTCCCCCTCATTCATTTTTTAAAGTTAGACATCAAAGTTAGATTGAGTATTCCTCAATCTATTCTTTATAAACAATATAACAAAAAAATTATAAAATAATGCGTTTTCTAATTCATTTTTTGTAAAAAGAGTATAGGATCTCTAGCGACCCGAGGTATGTAATAGTGTATTTTTTTTCTGTGCAACAATAATTGAATCTCTGATGACTCGATGGGCCCTATCATACACCCTGTGCAGTGTTTTTCACTAGTTTAAGCCCAACGCAGTTATTATTTTCACATCTTGTGCCACGTTGTTTAAATAGCAAATGCATTTGTGCCCAAAACACACCCATTACTCATTAAAAGAATAGGGACAACACTTTTAAACGCTGACCATTTGTCCTGTCTTTAAACTAGCAAAAAGGGGATTCGGACATGCCCTAAGTGCACTTGCACCATGCGCTTTAGACCATGCTCTTAGATTGTTAAAATAGGGCCCAATAAGTACAATTCACCTTTATTCCTCAAGGTGGCAATGTCTGATACACAATGATGACGTGCTGTTTTACTCATATTTACTGCAGGCATAAAACAAAAAAATACACAAATATCATCAGCAAAACTTACTGCAGAGCAAGTACTGTACGTAATCAAATATTAGTGTCACTGTTACTTGGTGGTGGATGATGTTGAAAATGATCATTTTGAGAGTGTGGTTGAGATCATGAGCCAGACGCTGAATGTACTGGGGAAATGTGCTCTGACAATCACGGTTATGATGGTAACCGGCATCTGCTCAGATTGAACCCTTCCAAAAGATAAAGAAATATGCTTTATTTTATTCTTTTGTAATTGTTATTAAAATATCAAGAGAGTTTGATACTATTACGGTAGTTACGTGTTTGATATGCATTCAAGGCCTCTAAAGACCCGAATATGTAATAATGATTGTTGAAGCATTCATGCATTTATAGGTTGAGCTGTTTTGAAGCCTGTTCCAATCTATGATAACAGTTGCAAACATAAAACAGCTTGTTTAATACTTTAGACAAATGTGCATTTTTTCACTGACCATTTGTTTGAAAAGAAGAAAAAAATTACTTCATTATTTAAGTTTCAGGCCCTATTTTTTGTACCAAGAAAAGTGTCTGCTAATGAACTGTGGCAGTGTTGTTTCAGCTCTTTCCATCTCTCTCCATCTCTGTCTCTCTTGGGGAACTCTGGGAGTACATAAACCTGTGCCGTAGCGAGAGCCAACAATTGTGAAATCACAGTTCATGATTGCACGGTTCAGAACTCCGAGACGTTTCCAAGCACAGCCGTGGAATCAAAGCTCAAATGAATCACTCCTCTACACTCATTCATTCAGATTTGTGCTCTGTGCATCTGAAGTCTTTCTTTTTGGGGGCGAGCCGTTGTTTGTATCAGTCTTGCGCAGACAGTGGCTGGATTTGCCTTGGTTTAATTGCTGTGATGTGGACTTGATAGGAGCAGTTCTCTCTTTCCGACTCATTTTCTCTCCGGCAATTGCATTTCAGTTAATAACACTCAGTCAGGCATTGCTTGCAAATGAGAAATGCATATGATTGCCTTGTCATTCACCATCCAGGAAGCCTTCTATGGTTGTCTATGTTCTTGTCTCAAACAAACTATATATTGCGCTCTTCAAATCTGTATACGTTTAATTTATTCATCCATTCAAAACTACAACAACAGGGAAAGAAACTAATTTATACAGCATATAATAAACTCATTCTAAATTAGTTTTTTTTTTTTATTAAAAAAAAAAAAAAAAAAACTTTTACTTTGCCTAATGTTGATGGGAAGCATATTCTTAGGCCCCCGTTTACACTAGTGCGTTTTCATTTGCACAAGTTTTGCTTGTGAACCTCGAAAACGGAGACTTTCGAAAACGCTGCAGACCCCGTTTTAGTTTGAAAAAGCCGGGGATGCATTTCAGTATAAACGGACCAAAACGGAGACTTTTGAAAACGATGGCGTGGCTGCCCACATTTGCTCTGCGTATCCTTGACGACCGTGTAAACAATAACATGGAGACTGAACTGCAATCTTTGCTGTCATTTTTAGCAGCCATTGTGCAGTTAAAATAAATTTTTTAATATTGCAGTTGCCTACATGCACAAGAGGCAACTGTTTACACTTGTGCAGTGTGCAGTTTTGTTTTAAAATGGATAACTTAGATAACAGGGATCATTCCCAGAACAGAACTGGCTAATATTCTGGCAAGGTTCGCTTAAAGATATTAACAAACATTCCTCCAGTAACGTTAATAGAACGTTCGTTCAAACTATCTGGTCTTTAAAAATGTTCTCAAAACGTTAGCACAAAAACATTATTCATAGATCGTTTATGGAATGATTCTTTAAAAACCTTTTATTTAGACGTTTTTTAAACGTTACTACTTTTTTCAGAACATTCAAAAGTAACTTTTTCTGTAATGTTTGCTGAATTAAAAAATAGAATATTCTTTTAAAGGGTTAGTTCACCCAAAAATGAAAATTCTGTCATTAGGTACTCACCGTCATGTAGTTCCAAACCCGCAAGAGTTTCGTTCATCTTCCGAACACAAATTAAGATATTTTTGATGAAACCTGAGAGCTTTCTGTCCCTCCATTGACAGCTACGCAACTGACACTTTGATGCTTCAAAAAGATTGTAAAACTAATCTATATGAATTGGGTGGTTTAGTCCAAATTTAGGATTTTATTCACATATAAACTTTGATCAGAGAACATAAACAGAAGCTCAACCGAACCTGCTTGACGCACGAGAACAAACCTCTTCTAGAAGCTCAAACATGCTGGGTAACACAAGAATGAACCTCATTGGTTCTCACACGTCAAGCAAACATGCTTGAGCTTCCGTTTACCACAACTGATGTGTGAGTTGATGAAAGTTTATATGTGAATAAAAGCCTAAATTCAATCTGTTCATCAAATAAAGTGATCAAGTTTATTCAGAAAATCCATATGGATTAGTTTTACGATCTCTTTTTGAAGCATCAAAGTGTCAGTTGTATAACTGTCTATGGAGGGACAGAAATTGCTCAGATTTCTTTGATCGAAAATATCTTAATTTGTGTTCCAAAGATGAACGAAAGTCTTACGTGTTGAGGGTAATTAACAACAGAATTTTCATTTTTGGGTGAATTAACCCTTTGGTGTTTGAATAACCAAGAAAAAGCATCCATAAACATTAAACAAACTGGAAATTTTGAATATTTAGAGAACATTAAGTTTGCATAACTTAATAGGAACATTAGCAAACCATCCTTAGAACATATTTTTGTTAGCTGGGATGCAGGCAGCAGAAGCTTGAGTGTTCTTTGTTGTACATTGACGCTTCTAATGGAAAAGTCCTTTGTTTTCAGTATTATTTTTCTCACTATTTCTGCTCTTCACTGTGATAGGTTCGAGAGGAGGTGAAGGCTGCTTGAGGAGGTCGAGTGAGGCTAACACAGGGAGAAGTGAAGCGAAATGCTAACAGACACAGGCCACTGCTCTTCCCTTCTGGCAAGACAACTCTCCATAACCCTACCCAGACACCACTGCATCCCCCATCACTACCAAACTGACACGCCACCCTCATCCGCGCCGATTCTGCGTGGGCGTCCGCTCATATGTTAGTCATTGTGAACACAGTGCACAAACCTTTACGGCCTTTGTCGTGGTAACCTTGCCCCTGCTCTGTCCCTGTAAAATGGAAGAAAAGAGAAGAAAATGCAAGGTGTTGAGTGGGAGGATGTCAAAGAGAGAGAGTAAAATGAAAGTGGGCGTGAAGAGTGTGCACTATAAAATAAAATAAAAAGATGAGAGGAAGCGGTTAATGACCAGCCGATAATAAATAAAGTGCATGTCAGATTACCAGTAAAAAGAGGGAAAAGATGAAGAGAGCGGAAGGGGGAGGAACAGGAAGAGATGCAGTGTGACAAGGAAAAGGCAAGAGGCACTTTTCATGGATACAGTAAAACATTAAAGGTTCAAAACCTTGTTTTGTCACAAGATATGTGATATATTATGTATTGAATTAATGTTTGCAATTTTAATACATTTTATTGTCCAAAAATTATTATTCTAGCATTATGTGCACCACCTTAAGTAATTGTAAAATTACAAAAAATTGGGAACACATCCAGGAAGTGTCATCATTTGGACTTTTTCTATAGCGTCTATAGCATGATGGGAAGGCAAGTAAGTGATCTCATCCCATTATATAAACTTTTTACAAATATTATTGTATTTACTGCATTTTTCAAGCTATTCAATCCTGTTACCAAAGGCTTTAAAAGAACAATTAATACACCTCTTATTATTTTTTATCGTTTAAAGGTACAATTTGTGATATTTTTTTCCGCTAGAGGTCGCTAGAAGCCTATTCAAAACAAAGGCGTAGTTTGATGATGCCAAGTTTTAGAGCGGAAACTTGGGACATGTGGTCTCCATCTCAAAGGACGGTGCAAAAGAATAGGGATTGGAGTCTGGAAGAACTCATGTTCATGGATGCGATTATTAACGTTACTGTAATATGAAGCAGAGCAGGACCGAGTGTTGCGGGAGCTGAACGAGGAGCTGGAGCGATTGATCAACACACGCCTCTCGAGCAGCGGGACTTTTATTATGACACAGTCGCCGGCGCCGCTTCCGCTTTTCCTGTCATGAGTTTACGGGAGCTGTCCTTGTCGACATAACCAGCGGCAGATGGTAAACAGTAATTATGTTCCATAAATAAGTAACACAATCCACCATAAAATGTGCAAGAAGTAAATAAGGAACTGCTTGAAGCAAGCTAGTGGTTTGCTGGACACTAGACACTACTTCCGCATTTGTCCACGACACTGTTGTCATGTGGTTTCTACGTCAGTAAAGGCGGTAACAAAGGCGGTAACTGACGTCATTGACAGGCGACTGCACTGCCCCGTGTCACTGTTTAGAATGGAAATTTTCTCATGATTTACAAGTAGTTGAAAACATTAGAGATATTGTTTGTAATCAGCTGGACAAAATATATAACATTAGCCTAGTGGTTTTTGGATATTTTACTGCAAAATTTTTTACATATTGTACCTTTAATTACAAGCAAATATTGGTTCAATACTAGCTAGCCCCCACTGAGCTTTATTTTATTTAAGAATTTAATGTAATATTTTTTATTTAATGTTTTTTTGCCAAACATAACAGTTCATATAATATTTGGATTATGTTCTTGAGATTATCAACAGATTAATATGTAGGTTAAAATGACCACTTTTTTTTTATTTTTCAGTCCCAACTTTGTACCCTATTCATGGAAGGTGCAAGAAAGATCTGTTGAATGTGCAAGTAGAAGAGACAAAATGTGAGAGAGGTCTGCCGAATAAGGGAAGATGAATTACAGGAATGTGCACGGTGGCGCGGCTCGTTTAGGAGCTGATGTGTCGGGAAGCGGAGGATGGGTGTTAATAAGAAGCCTTATGTGGCTTTCTACGAACTGAAATGCTTCACAGGCCATGGGAACAGAAGAGAGAGAGAGAGAGAAAAAGAGAAAGACAACACAACATGAGCAAGGCTGCCTGATCTCTGCTGAGTCATTCAGGCGGTAGTTAAAAAGACATGACAAACATTCAAGTACACAGGTAAGTATAGTTTATTGAGCTCTTTCCAAAACAACGGTGGGTCGTGACCAGAAATTGGGTCGCTTTTCATAACCCTATCAGAACGAACCTGTAAGGAAGAAACCATGCTAAATTTGAATCATAAAAAAAATCAACTATATAATCATTTAGAAGAGAAAAATAAATAAAGGATTTTTAAATCTAATTTCAAAAGGGAGTAGAAAACACTTCCTATATCTTTTGTTGTTAACATCAAAGGCTGTCCGTCCATTCAAAATGAACATTTGTCACTTAGGCCCAATTCCAATTCTATTTTATACCCCCCTTCCCCTTCCCCCTACACCTACCCCTTCCCCTTGCCCCTTGAAACAGAGTGTCAAGGGGTAGGGCTGAAAATATTCCCCTAAGAAATGGGACACCACTACTAGACCGTTACACGTCATCATAAGTCGTCGCTAGCTCCTACGTCATAGATGCGCCGATGTTTATCACACACTTCTAAGATGCCATCGATAGCTGTAGTGATCTCTGTTGCTTGGGCGACAGCCATTTTTTTGCATTTGTCTTCAGTTCTTCGCATAAGACAAAGGAGATGAGCAGGAGTCCCTGGTTGATACAGAACATACAGTACTGATGAATAAGCACACAAACTGAATGTACTTTTTGTTTATATCATGTAACGTACACGTATTTATGGACGTAACCACAACAAAACAATACATTAATCAGACGTGTGGCAAAAAGACAAGTTAGCTGCCACCGGATTTGAATTTATGTTGTCAAATCAAAAAGGGTTTCCATAAAATATAAAAAAAAATATGTTGTGAAACTATCATAAGGTAAAAAACATTAGCAAACTTTTTTCATAGCGATTTTAACAAATCTTTTTTCGGAGAACATAACCGTATATGAACACAAGATTAAAGGCAACATAAAACAAGTGATTATTTATTACTAAAATATTGTATACCATAAAAAAATACTTACATTTATGGTCTCTCTGCTCGCTTGGTCGGCCATGTTGGAAATTTATCATACCCCTTCGTCTGAAGTGTGGTCCTGAAAAATCTTCATTTGAAGGGCTACCTGGCCCTTCCCCCTACCCCTTCCCCTCCAACCAAATGAGATTGAGACACCCCTACCCCTTCACGTGAACGCGCGAAACAAAGGGGAAGGGGAAAGGGGAAGGGGTAGAATTGGGATTGGGCCTTAGTTGAACCTCAAATTAGGCAAATGGCAACATGGACAGGTTGCTTGACATGCCTTCAATTAAGCATTTGATTTTAAGGACATTTGAGTTTGGTTTTGTTCATAAATAATGTCCAAGGTAAAACATGGGCCCTGAAGCAAAACCAGTTGAGAACCAGTTATGTACATCACAACATAGACTTACATAGGCAGTCGTGGCCTAATGGTTAGAGAGTCAGACTGGTAACCTGAAGGTTGAGCAAGGCACCTAACCCCAATCACTCCCCTGGCACCACAACAAAATGTCTGCCCACTGCTCTGAGTGTGTGTTCACTACTCGCTTTTCCTAATGTGTGTGCACTATAACTTGGATGGGTTAAATGCAGAGGACAAATTCCAAATATGGGTTACCATACTTGGCCTTCACATGTCACTTTCTTACATCACTTAGGCAAAATAATGTTAAATGAATTGCCAAATTGTTATTGAGACACCCACTTTTCCTAATACAATCAAATCTAATGGATAAAGTCCAGTGTAGGATTATTTAATTTAATATTCTGATTCATTCTAAAATATTTTGCATTATAGATGTAAAATGGGTTCCAGCTCAGTGTTTGAGCTTCATTGGTCTTTTACTTAATGTTTTATTTTAATCTGTTACTTAACTAGAACATCTTGGACAGTGGCACAGAGTCTCACATCTGACCGACTTGACTTCCTCTATGCATTATCATGTCTGAAATACCTCTAATGCTCACTGATCATTTGATTTTAGTATCTCAAGCTGTGGTTTCTTCC
Source organism: Chanodichthys erythropterus (assembly GCF_024489055.1). Classification (NCBI taxonomy): domain Eukaryota; kingdom Metazoa; phylum Chordata; class Actinopteri; order Cypriniformes; family Xenocyprididae; genus Chanodichthys; species Chanodichthys erythropterus. Next base: position 30,016,560 of record NC_090240.1, read on the forward strand.
ACTGCTCAAAAACAGCCTCATGTAGTACTGAGGCAACATGCCGGACTTCACACACGGTGACTGTTGAGTACTATGCTCTGTCACATTGGGAATGCTGTGTGGCTCTAGCTATGAATTTATTAATTCTCTCTGTCAGAAAAGACCAAATGTTCTGCAGATCTTAGAGATGCCACAATGTATTACAGCACAATGAGCTTTAGTATATGAAAATAATAATTAAATCTTTAACAGTCTTTTTTTATTATTTCATTTTTGTTGATCAGGACAAAAAAAATCAGGGATACGTACAATGGAAGTAAAATGGTGTTTAGAGAGTTTAATGTCTGAAATACCTTTTGATTAAGTGCTTAAATCTTAATTTTGGTTCACAAAACATCACTAAATCTTGATTTTATTCTTAAGAAAAATAAACTGACATATGTTTATATCTTAAGTAAATGTGTTTTTAAGTAAGAAATATGACAAGACAAAAATACTGATTATTAAAATTATTTTTTTAAATCCCAGATTGCTCCAAGGGGATTTTCATTGTAATGAAAATCACAGAAAGTGTCTTCTAAATTCACGCCTTTCTATTTCACAATGTGCATCCGAGTTTGTTTTGTCCACTCAGTTTCTCACAGTGTCAGTAACCAACACCTCAATTGCTTCTTTCCCAACTGTCCTATTCTTATCAGCAGATACATGATGAGCCATCCATTTTTTTCCCCATCATCCCACTCTGTCATCCCACCTCTCTCCCTCCCTCAACCTTGACAGGCTATAATCCCCATATTTTGTCTGAGCATATCACTTCTGCTACATTTGGCTGGGCTAATGCCCCGCTGCGGGGTCTCATGTGAGGGCTGAGAGAGGAGAGTGGTCCTCTCCGGCCGTTTACATAGAGCTGCGACTGCCATTAAGCCATCACTTTGCATTTAGATAACTGCCAGCGCACCTAGTAAATCAGGCCGTGTGCATCCACGTCAGTCTTCCCAGCTGTAGGGTGCTGAGGAGAGGGAGGGGGTGTCACCACCTGACTGAAGCCTTCCATCAAATCAACATCTACTGTAGATCCACTCCTCAGTTTCTATATTAGACGCACATCTAAATGGATAGGCCAGTAAGTTAAGGCAGAGATTGCAGTCCTGCACATGCAAATGGGAAATTCACAACGTCTTGAGATCTGCTGTTATGCATTCTTGTATGGTGAAAATTCGGTTGCTCTTTCATAGCTCAGGAAATTCAATAGAATTCTTAGTTATATTTCATTTAAATACCAACATTGCATAAAAGGTTTCTCCCAATTCATTAAAAGAAATGCAAATGAGAAAAATGTTGCACTCTAAAAAATGCTGGGTTAAAAACAACCCAAGTTGGGTTGAAAATGGACAAACCCAGCAATTGGGTTGTTTTAAAGGTGCCCTCGAATGAAAAATTGAATTTATCTTGGCATGGTTAAATAACAAGAGTTCAGTACATGGAAATGACATACAGTGAGTTTCAAACTCCATTGTTTCCTCCTTCTTATGTAAATCTCATTTGTTTAAAAGACTTCCGGAAAACACTCGGATCTCAACATAACACCGACTGTTACGTAACAGTCGGGGGCTCCGCCCCAATATTTGCATAATGCCAGCCCCTGTTCGACGCATTAGACAAGGAAAGTCAGTATTAATGTCTGGATCTGTGCACAGACGAGGTAAGCAAGCGAGAACAACAGCGAAAAATGGCAGATGGAGCAATAATAACTGACATGATCCATGATATCATGATATTTTTAGTGATATTTGTAAATTGTCTTTCTAAATGTTTCATTAGCATGTTGCTATCATTTCTTACTGTATTCACGGAGACAAGAGCTGTTGCTATTTTCATTTTTAGACATGTGCAGTCTGTATAATGCATAAACACAACTTCATTCTTTATAAATCTCTCCAACAGTGTGTAATGTTAGCTTTAGCCGCAGAGCACAGCCTCAAACTCACACAGAATCAAACGTTACCGTCTAAATAAATACTGTACTCACATAATTCGAAGCATGCATACAGCATGCATGACGAACACTTTGTAAAGATCCATTTGGGGGTTATATTAGCTGTGTGAACTTTGTTTATGCGATGAATATAGAGTCCAGAGCTCGTGTGGCAGAGGTAGCGCATCTCTTAAAGGGGCCACGCTGAAAAAAATCCGTGCATAGTTAATGATGCCCCAAAATAGGCAGTTAAAAAAATTAATTAAAAAGAATCTATGGGGTATTTTGAGCTGAAACTTCACAGACACATTCAGGGGACACCTAGGACTTATATTACATCTTGTAAAAAAACAATCTAGGGCACCTTTAACCCAGCGGTAGGGTTAAATGTTTGCCCAACCTGCTGGGTAGTTTTATTTAACTCAACTATTGTTTAAAAATTACTGTATTGCTTGATTAAAATTAACCCAAAGTATGTTGGAAATGAACATTTATTAATGTTCAATGAATAATTATTGAACAATAAACATTTATTCAATTTCTTATTAATAAATTTATATTAATAAACTATTAAACTATTAAATTAATATTAATAAAATATTAAAGCTTATTAATAAAATTCACCTTTTGTCTATTATTGTTGTCTCTAAGTGCATGTGGTTTTTAATTTCCCAACTATTTTGGGTTCATTTTAAGCTAGCCATATAGCAATTTTTAAATAATAGTTGGTTTAAATAAAACTACCCAGCAGGTTGGGCAAACATTTAACCCAACCGCTGGGTTAAAACAACCCAATCGCTGGGTTTGTCCATTTTCAACCCAACTTGGGTTGTTTTTAACCCAGCATTTTTTAGAGTGTGACATATAGCATGTGTAAAGTGTAAAGAAATAAAACAAATGTGGATAGCATAGATCATTTAGACTTGGACGAACTTAATGAGAAACGTTCTTATTGAAGTCCATCTTGGCAAATCTGAGCACAGTTTGAGAAACTGTTGACATATCTTCTCAAACTCTGTGGGAGACACAGCTGAGATTACTGGGGAGAAACATCTGAGAATCCATTTGGCATATCTGAGAACAGTTTCAGGTATTGTTAAGATCTTTCTGAACCTCTATAGGAGGTGCATGGGAGATTATTGGGGTATTTTTTCAGGAGAAATATCTGAGAAGCAATGATGAGAAACATTAATATTTATATCTATCTTGGCAAATAAGAGCACAGTTTGAGACAACACTGAGAATTCTGAAATGTGAGTTTACTGAGGTCTTTGTTCTCAGAAGACCAGTCTGAGGAACAGGAGACTAACAATTTTTTTTTAAAGGGGACATATAATGCTCCTTTTACAAGATGTAATATTAGTCTCTGGTGTCCCCAGAATATGTCTGTGAAGTTGCAGCTCAAAATACCCAATGTATGATTTATTATAGCTTGTCAAATTTGCCCCTATTTGGTTGTGAGTAAACACACGCCGTTTTTGTGTGTGTCCCTTTAAATGCAAATGAGCTGCTGCTCCTGGCCGCTTTCCAGAAGAGGCGGCGCTTTAACAGCTTGTGCTTTGGTTGCTCAACAAAGCTGGAGAATCTCACGCAGCCAAAATGACGATTGTCAGTAACGGTGTTCAGCCTTACATTGTTCAAACCAGAGTTGGACACTGATGGAGAGACTCAGGAATCTGGACATTTCTGTACAGTTAGTGGATAAATTATGGAGTTGATTCAACTCATCGACTAGCATGTGCCGTCATGATAATCTTTTGTGCAAATCCACCCTTGAATTGACCCTCGTTTGTGAAGCAGTCCAGTGTAAAATGACGGCATGGCAACAACACTGTACTACAACAACTCTTCCTCTTCTCTAAAGCAGCCCAACATGCCCTCGCCCCGTTTGTTGCATGTTCTCGGGGGCAGGGTTTATGTCAATTTTAGGGCTAGTGATGTCACTAACCCCGCAAGAAGCTTGTTGTAGTCCCTACCAGCCATTTGTTGTAGTCCTTAAACAGAAAATATTTCCCTTTGCATTGAACTTTGAGCGTCGTAACTTTGCAGACGTTATTTATGCTCAAATAGCAACATTACATACTAACTAAAGTTAAAAAACCACCCCTTTAATTTTCCTTCCATTTATTCTTATGTTTGTGTAGGAAAAAGAATTGAGATCTCATTTGTGATCCTTCTATGAAGAAGTCTACAAGATGCGGACCCTCAACACAGCTGAAGAATGAGGTGAGCCATTTGAGGTTTACTAATGTATGGCCAGTCCATCTGTAACCTTCTGGCAAATTCCTCTCAAACTTACACTCAGAACAGCCGAGGTACATGGTAAGCATCTCTCATTAAACATGTAATTTTGATCACCTAAAGTGCAGTTTGACTGTGCCACTCCTCCAAACACTTGGCATTCGATAAGGTTCTAGAAATAACAACATACTACTGCAAGGACAAAGAAAGGTGTGAGATCTGACAGGGAATGGGACTCTCTCTCTTCTTCTAACCCCCCCATTTTTCTGTTCTTGTCTTTTTCTCTTGCTCTTGCTTTCAGGGATGGGTGCTCCCTGAGGGCTTCGCCAGCCCTCCTTTCTCCTCACTCATTTACACCACTGCACTGATGCATGTTGGAATTGATAACATGGACACCTTCTCTTATCTTGTCTTACAGTAGTCTTTTGAGTAGGAGTCCTTTGTTACAGAACTGGTGCAGTGCAAAGAGATGTCACAGGTCTGTATGCGCTGCCAGGAAGTTGAAAGTTCCAGCACCACGCTAAGAAAAATAAATAGTACAATACAGAAGGTTCTGTTGTTCTAAGCTAAAAATATAAAAACTCCATTGTCCAATCTCCATTCTATCATTTAATACAGCCGAATGTTTGACAGCCACTTGCATGATGAAATTGATTGATAATGTGTTGCTGAGTATATGTGCATCTTAAATCGTTTGTATTTGTAGCATAACAATGTCTCTGTCACAACTCAATAATTAATTCCGTTTGTCACAAACCAGTACAAGGTTGTTGCTGAGGGGACGGGTGTTGGTAAGTGCTGCCGTGGTGACAGTAAGAAGCAATGCATTACGTCGATAGATGGCCGAGAGAAACGGGAAGTGATGGCCGGCTCCTGCAGGCACTAGGAATGCTTCATGTCCCGGTGATGAATCGCAAATAGAAGATCAGGGTTTGCCACATGAAAGTGATTGGGAGGAGGGAAGGAGGGGGAAAGAGACACAAAGAGAGAAAGAGAGACTCCCTTTACACTCACCGTGTCAGGCCTCAGTCTTTGACTTCGGTCGGGACTAATGATCGGTCTGATATGGGCAAGTAATTGGTGTCTAGGGATGTTAGACTACATTGTTTTATACATAACATAATAGGCAGCTAGAATGGACCAGTATAGGGTGCAACATTTAGTCAGGAAGGCGATGCACGCATACAGTGAAAGGCAATTAAAACTAAGGGAGTGACATTTGGGTGATGCACTGCCCAATTATGGGGGCAGGCCTGGGCAAGCAATTACAACCATTTTGGCAGAAGCATATGTAGTCTTATTCTCTGCTTAAGTTTAATTATGAATTCACTTGTGTTTTGTAGGCAAATATGAAAAGTCATGAACTAATATCTGAGGTTGCTGACTTTGTTATTATATCTAAGTGCAGAGGTTAAAATGGTTGTGGAGCTTAGAGTCAGTTGACAGCTATGTTCACATAGTTCGGCCAAGAAATAAATTCACCCAAAAATGAAAATGATCCCATAATTTACTCACCCTCAAGCCATCCTAGATATATATACAGTAACTTGCTTCTTTCAGCCCAACACAGAGTTATTTTAAATAATATCCTAGCTCTTCCCAGCTTTGTAATGGCATTGTATAGTTTTTGAAGCTCCAAAAAGTGCATCCATCCATCATAAAATTAAACCATACGAATCCAGTGGGTTAATAAATGCCTTCTGAAGTGAAGCCATGGGTTTTTGTAAGAAAAATATCCATATTTAAAACTCTATAAACTTTATAATCACTGGCATCCGGCAAAAGGCGTACACGCGTTCACGAGAGAGTCATAAGTGTTTCGAAATTTCAACGGTTCACGTGACTTTGGTAGTTTGATATGCGAGCTGAACCACTGATTTGAAACAAAAGATTTGTAAAGCTTCGAAGTAGCATTTTGAAATTGACCATCACTAGATATTATTTGAAGTCAGTATTTTGTTTTTGGGTGCATAAAAAGTATTCTTGTCACTTTATAATATTACCGTCTTTAGTAGCTTTCTGGGCATTGAAAGTGTTAATTGTCTTGCTGGCAATGGAGGCCTCACTGAGCCATCAGATTTTATCAAAAATATCTTAATTTGCGTTCTGAAGATGAACTAAGGTCTTACGGATGTGGAACGACATGAGGTTGAGTAATTGACTGAGTTTGATTGACAAGCGGTCTAACCAATCAGAACGCCAAATCCGCCATTTTGTCCGACAAAGCAGTCAGTAGTTAGAAGATTAACCTCAGTGGAGTTAAACTTGAAAAATTGTGTATATTGATGTCTTTCCGCGTTTGAAACAACTTTCATTCATGTTCATTCGTGTTTATTTGATGCTATAAATGGACTAGTAGGAAGAGATGATCGGTTTACGAGCCTCTTGAGCTGAGGCGCTACAGCAATCTGTCACGACCATGGTCACGACACATTAAAGTGCAACAAAAAAACGGTTTTTATTGTTCGAATTTCTTAAAAAACGACACAGTTTGAAAGCTGGGACTTTAATATCATAAGTAACCTGCTTTGTCTTGTCCGTCGACTTGTTTTCAGTATATTCTTTATTCCGCAATGTATTTTTCACTGTGTGTGGCGTGACAGCGCCATGGCTTGTCGGACAAAGCAACAGTAACTAAGGGGGGCGGGTCTTTGCGAAGGGTCAATTAATGACAGAATTTCCATTTTTGGGTGAACTAACCCTTTAAGTTGCTGTTTTAACGGGACATTCCAAGACTCACACCTGTAAGTAAACGCGGTTGTCAATCAAAAAAAAACTGACTGTGACCATAGCCTTATTAAACTCTAAAAACTATGACTGTATGAATGCAGCCACTGTGTATTCAGTGTGTGCGATCTCTTTGTGATCATATTGCGAGGTCATTTGTTGTATATGCTGACCACCTAAATTTGATCCTTTTCATCATATATTATTGTAACATCATCAGCATGTCTTCGAGTTGCATATCATGCTTTATTCCTAGCTTCCGTATCAATATTATTGATTTTTATGTGAAGAGCAGGAAACAGAGAAAAAAATATTTTCATGTATTTAAAATCAGCTATTTATATATGAAGTTTGATATATCTGCTCTTACATAATAACTTAATGTTCTAACAATATACAAGACATGTAAAGAAGGACATCAATGCCCTGTACATCCTAAACGTAACATCCATCCATTATACAAACACACACTTAGTGTAACGTCTAATTACCCAGCCAGGGAGGAACAAAATGAAGCTTATTTCTGGATGCAGACACCAGACAGAGTCCCCACGCCCACGCTCCTTTGCTCTCTGCTCCTTACTGTCCTCGCACCAATCATTTAGTGAGTTAGACAGACCTAATTCACACAGAACCGCAATGTGAGCAAAGAAGTAAAAGTGTGTCTGTGATGCTCCACATGATCAAAAAAAAAGAAGACCAAAAAAGCATTAAAGAATAGAGGAAAAAAACGCACTCGGTTTCCGCCAGTTCCTCCTACTTGCCCCAGCCACACATCACAGGGGTGCAGAAGCAGCCGGTCCTTTCTCTTCTTTTTGATTTGTGCCGGAGAAAAAGAAAGTGTTTGTCCCTAATTAGCTTCCCCTGCTCCCGCTTCCACACAAGATTTTAATTATGATTGGGTGTTGCGGTGGATGTGAAAGAAATGCATGGCTGACATCAAGGCGGCACTGGCCAGGAGAGATACGCCATGAGCCCCGCAAGCAGTCTCGCATTGTGCAGAAATCTTTGCTTCTTGGTGGAACAATGTCCTGTGAGGAAATGTGCGAACCGCAGGACGTGAAACTGGAGGCAGAGAGCAGGGGGCAACTTACAGCTGTGTGTTTGCAAAAGCAACAGTCATCGCAGCAGGCCTCCGAAGTCATGTTTCTCTAAAAGGTTTTGAATAGGTGACTGGGAAGGCTCTGTTACAGCCCACATACTGGACATGTATGGATACGGCTGGGAAGTGGGAGCATTCTTGTATTCATTTGCATGGGAATGTGTTAGGGATATAGGAAAGAAAATGACTAATATCCCTGCATTCACCACCTGCTTGGAGAGAAAAGTTTTAGACCTAATCAATCTGAGTCAGACTTTCTTAATGCAAGTGACCTTGCAAACATCCCCAGGGATGAGCGGCATACTTACATTCAGAGCACTGTTTTTTAAGATGTGAGGCCAACTACTGAACGACCTGAGTCATCCCACTGCACCTGGCTTTAGCAGCACCTGACCAACACCTGTAGGAGCTCTCTGGTCTCCTTTCTCCTGTACAGATTAATACTGCCTGTTGAACTCTGTAACTCTTGACAGTCTGTCAGTTGGAGCCCTTCAGTTTCTCTCATTCTCTTAGTATGCTTTTGTGAATTAGTCAGTGATTTCTAGACAGTTTTGAGCAGCATGGCTTAATGATGTACATTTTGTGGTGGCGTTTGACTATTGGTTTAAAGTCTGATATAGCTTATTCTGGCCAAGATCGTTAATTTAGCAGTTGTCTGACAATAACAGTTGTTGTTTTCTGATGTATAGTGGCAGGTACAACTAAAATCAATGCTATTTCACAATTAGACCAGCATGCAACAAAGCGGAAAGGTTGTACAGATAATCCCAAAGAAATGAGTAAAAAAAATGTGTGTAGACTTCCTTAGAAATGTGTGTAGAAATTCCTTCTACCTAAATGTAAAAGTGCTGACTATTTGATGGACACAACATATTGCAAACAAAAGGGGAGATACAGTCCAGAAATTTGTTGGTAACAGGATTTGGTGAAATTCATTGAAGATATGGTCTAAAAAAAGGGTTGGGTATCGAGAACAGGTTTCAAATTTCCAAGAACTGGGGATTCGATAAGACAAGTGCATTACGATTCTGATTTACAATTCCTGTGTTCACATTTTAATGTGATTTTAAACCATTTAAGCATGAAAATATTAAAGAGTACTCACACTGTTTTGCATGACGCGGCGCGAACACATATGAAGTGCAAGCATAGAGAGCCACGATTCCCGTGCGAGTTTGTAACCAGTGTCCATTCTCAAACCGTTCCACGCATTTACACTGCAGAAAAGGTAGTTCTGGGCTGGAACTGACTTCTCTTTCGTGTCTCCTTGTGCTCAAACGGACCAATATAAACAAAATTACATCAATATTTCCTCATAAACACAGTTTTTTCTTAAAGGATTAGTTCACTTTCAAATGAAAATGACCCCAAGTTTTACTCACCCTCAAGCCATTCTAGGTGTATATGACTTTCTTGTTTCTGACAAGACAATCAGAAATATTAATAAATATCCTGACGCATCCGAGCTTTATAATGGTGGTAATGCGCTACCAAATGAGTATGAGCTGAAGACAGTGTCTCCACCCACATACATCCATCCATCATAAACATATTCCACACAGAGGGTTAATAAAGGCCTTCTGAAGCAAAGCTATGTGTTTGTGTAAAAAAAATCCATATTTAACAAGTTATGAAGTAAAATATAAAGCTTCAGCCAGACCACCTTCCATATTCTTCAAAAAGCTTACTCTGTACGTCCTACGCCTTCCCTATTCAACTTACGGAACTGATGCGACACCAGTTCCGTTTTTCCGTAATTTGATTATAGGAAGGCGTTCTGGTGGAAGCTCGGATGCGTCAGGATATTTATTCATATTTCCCTGATTGTCTTTGTCAGAAACAAGAAAGTCAGATACACCTAGGATGGCTTGAGGGTGAGTAAAGCTTGGGGTAATTTTCATTTGAAAGTGAACTAATCCTTTACATGAAAGTAAACAGATGAGAAAGAAAACACATATTTTCGATTTGTGTTCGATCTTAAAGTGACCACAACCTAATGCTGCCTGTCATTAATGTTAATCAAAGAACAAAAGAAGTAATTCACTGATCTTGATTGAATATCTTTTGTAACTTCAATGAGGATTAAACTATTTGATTTATGAAAAGAGAACTATGCAGTGCATACTCTTAACTTTCAAATAAGACTTTGTCAAGCCAATGTGAGGTTTTCTAGTAAAAAAAAATGAATGGGAATTCATTAAAATGAATTTAATTTTAATGACAGAAACAATTACTTACAATTATTAGCAAAATTTTCTTTGCTTTATTTTCTTTCTTGTAGGATGACCACCAGTCGCATTTAGTCTTCAAAATTCCTTCACCTGTAGGAGATCAATGGACAAAGGACTCAAAGCACCTCAGATGCTCATGGATTCATTTTTCTTACCCCATTAGATTTCACTTTGCTTTGTTTTGCTGACATGAAAAACATGTTTGCCTAAAACATTCATAACGCTGCTCATTTATGAAATGGTCACTGGCCCATTATATTGTCACAAACACAATATACTGTAGATTTTTGAAAACTCGTCACTTTTTGGCCAGACAGCATCTTGAGGACAAAATAATGGCAGACACTCTTATTTGTTGTAAATAGCTTGAAGCATACGTCCAGTGACGATGTACTAGAAAAGCCTCACATCACTGAACAACAGTCTACATAAAATACAACAATGCAAAGAAATGTTATAAAGGTTAGAGTAGAATTTCAGCTCAAGTTTATTATTTTAAGTCTAAGTTTTGACTGTTCTGACAGCCTTGTTTGTGAATTCCGTCTCCGTCTTCAGTCTAGCACTGGATTTGTCAGTGGGTGTGCAAGTTTGATCCTGAATCCACAGTGTTTATCAGAGAAGCTTTGGTTTCGTTGTGAGGAAGAGTATGTGTGCAGTAGGATGAAGGGATTGTAAAGCTCAGCGGGTGGTCAAATACATTCTAACATGAGATGGCCTTTGTCTGTCACTGGTCAAACAAGAACCTAACCTCATTAAATCTAAGGATTTATATAATACCATATAAAGTAAATATAGGATACCATATTATTGTCAAAGTATGATTGCTTATTATGTCTTATATGAATGTGCTATGATCTGGTCACACATTTCTCAGTTTTCAAAAGTATATTCAAAATTCAGTTCTGTTTGAGATTCTATATTTCTACACTGTCCTCCAAAAGTTTGGAAACACCCCTGGCAAAGTGTTCTTTTGGTAGATATCAGCATAAATCCTTATCATTTTTTTGGTGCAAATACATTAAAGTAACTTGACATTATCATTGAAGACCAGCAATAATAATTTTCATTTTGATTACATAATAATGTCAGACATGCCCTTTTACCAGCTGTGATGCCTGGTTACTGGTTTAAACTTGACCCAGGTTTGTAAAAGATTTTTGGGTCAGCACACCTTAATAGCTTCAACAATTGATTGCCAATTAAGTTTAGAATACAATGAACCAATCAGAACCCAGTTTAGGTCAGATAGCTGCTAATGGTGAATATTTTGATGAATCGAAAATGTAAGTTTTTGCTATGTATAAACTGTTTATGTAATAAAATATGTTTTTGTAGTTTGTGCTGTCACTTATCAGTGCACAATTATCACAAATTAAAAAGGATTCATGCCAATATTGTCCAAAACCCCACTTTTCTAGGGTGTTTCCAAACATTTGGAGGGCAGTGTATATTATGTACTTAATGTCAGTCTGCACTGTAAAATGTCAACCTCTATTGCATGCAAAATGCATGGGTAGAAATCTAAAATGCAATATTTGGTATGGAAGTGCTGTACAGTTCCTATATAAAGCACTATTCTATAACGAAGGTATAACATATATAAAAACGTAAACTAAATGTCAATGTTCGTCTTGCACAAAGCAATTTGCTGCTAGAGACAAAACACTAACTTTCTGTGTAATATCTGTGATATGTAAATTTATATAAAAAAGCAATACATACTGTAATGAATTGTCATGTTTTATTGATGCACAAACTGAAACTGATCGCAATGGAGAACATTTCTACAGTGTACGGTTGCTATGGTTACCTCATCTTGCCAACGTGACTACTGTTAGTTAAGGTCTACTTGGTAGCACGTGAAAAACGTGCGCTTGTAATCTTTATTATTATTATTATTATTATTATTTATCATTACAAACGTCCAAAAAGCCTGTTGAAGTCTATGATTGTTCAAAATAATTATTATGCCAGCTCCCTAATTCATTTTAAACATTTAAAAAAAAGATAAACATACAGGAAGCATGCCACTCTTTTAGCTAATTTCAAATTGGTTTAACTGGTGTTACAATACTCCTCTAAAGCTGTTTTATTCATATCTTCTACTTTATGCTTGGCTGGCATACACAAAAGACAAACAAACCATCGTCTCTGTGATTGTAATAAATGTGCTTAGATGCATCGACAGGTGGTGCAACGGACTGGTATTCAAGACTACAGACTCACTGTATGTTTCGCCATACAGGCTCCAGCGCGCTCAATGTCGCCGCCTGGCCGCGACGCGAGATATATGTATCTGGCAGCGCGTTCCCTGAGACTCAAAACGAGGCTGCGTCTCGATCAGGGCGCGCGGACCGCATTCCTCCTCATTCATGCCGTGCTGAGACTTCACACTCGGAAAGTGCACGCGGAGCTTTACACACTGCTACCGAGAAAATGTCCACAAGTTTGAGGTTTTACGCATGGCGAGGATAATAAACCAAGGTATCAAGAGCACAAGTAAGTAACCTCGCATCTTTACGCACAGGCGTGACTTTTCAATGCAGTTTGTTTAGGGGAAAATGCAGTTTTTTGGGAGCAGATACGTGTCGCGCGTTGTTTTCTTCGGCGTTCACAGTGAATGTATCGATACTTCATTGCGTCGGAACAGCCGAGGAGTGCGATGTGGACATTTTATATGCGGTTTGACACCTCCGTGTCTATTAACTGACGCATTAAACAAGCTGATATTTGCATTGAACAGCAGTAGCGGAGGACTAACTTGGTTAGATTCCCTGTGGTTTAATTGCTTTACTGAAATAAGTATCAAGCAGGTTATTTGGGTACAGGGGCGTTCTCTGGGAATATGCAGAATATAAACGATGCATTTGTTGGATAGCGCAGTTTACCCCTGCACATCACACTTTTAGGGATAAGATGAACTGCATAGCGAGGGGTGTTTTATATGTTTAAATATATAAGCTCTCCCCAATGCCTCTCGATTGTTCAGTTATTTGGCTATTGGATTGTCAGTATCAATGTGACAGTATGTGGGTTGGCTGTCTGTAAAATCTCACCAAGACTGATTCAGATGGGAATTCGGGAAATTGGATGTAGGTTAGAACTGTTAGGCTGCACGAGAAAGGCAGAAATCTAAGATTAGACAAAATTCTATTCGCAATTTCACGCATGTACTATCTCTACATAGCCTTCACATATAAAGCTCTATCAGATTATTTAAACTATAAGATTATATGGCTTTTATTACGATTAAATTACCTATTTTGTGGAGCAGACGTATTATTATTTTTTTTTTTTGGTAAGGCGGCCAACTGTTTGACAGTCGAAGCGAAGGTACTGTTGGTGTGTTTGTATGTTTATGTTGTGAATGAACGATATGTTCTGCTTCATTCCTTTTTATTATACATTTAAACACGATGTTGTAATGATTTTAAGAACAAAGAAGTACTAGTCCGCGTTTTCGTGCAGCAAGTGAGCTGAAAGATTACCTTTTTGTCAATGTTTTGATCTTTCTGGCTCGGCGTCTTTCCATAGTGTGTTCGGCTTTGGTTTTCCATATGACTAATAAGAGATTAGAAGAGTGTTTAATTTCGAAAGTAAAGGTGTTGTATGGAAAGCTCGGTAAATAACCATTAAACTTGTATTGAAATGTGGTCGTTTAAACTTAAGACATCAATCTCTGTCAGCATTAGAGCAGTCGTAACCGAAAGATTTTTCTCTGGGGAAATAAGCAGACTGTCCAAAAGTTACGTGGTTTGTATAAACACTTGTATTCCGTGTTTAATGAGAGTGGCAACTCGTACCTTTTGGGCACACCGGTCATATTGATGCCATTTCAGTTCCATTCTTCAAGTAGCGCCGATTTTGACACGGTTTACTGATGGAAATCCAATGAACTGAACGATTCTGGTCCATTTTCTTCTTTATGCTTCGTGTTCTTTAACGGACAGCCTACATTGTCGATTATTTTAGTACTTTTGAGAAATAAATATTTGGAAAAGTTAATGCGTTTACCTACTCACAGCAATCTGACGAGAATTTAAAAAACAAAAACAACAAATGTAATAGGCTAACTCTTGCAAAAAGTTTTATGTAGACTTTCCTGACACTAAATATGCTGTATTAAATAGCCAAACGAACAAAAAATGTTAAAATATTACACTAATTCATTGATATTGCTTAATAAGAACGGTTTACAACAAAACTCGTGCATATTTGATTTTCTTTTGGAAAATGAACTGCATTGGTCGCGTTTTGTTTTTGATTCACCAAAACGAATCAGCTAAGAGTCATTTTTGGGAATCGCACCACACTGGCCGCGCTGTATGTTTTTGATTCACTAAAAAGAATCGGTTCATAAATTTACTAGTTCTAAAGTTGGACTCTTGGGTCCGATTCTCATCTATAACCAAGACCATCTGTCTTTTTAAATTTATATAAAATAATTGAATACAAAATTAGATAAACGGCTTGTTTTCCAAAGTTAACCAATGAATAAAGTAGCCTAGGTTGCACACTAACAGTATCAAACTTAACGTTACCACTTACAAACAGTACCACCAATAGAGTCCTTGGTAGTTGATGAAGTTTGTGTTATGAAGTGATGTTAGAGCATCAATCTCAACGTTGTAGGCGTAAACGTCCACCTTTATGTCAAAGCGGTTCGACTCTGTGACACTGTGGGAAACGAAGTGCGCCATGTCAGAATTAATCTCGCTATGAGTCGTTATGTTCCGCGCACTCGGCCTTTGCCGTGATTGACGGATGTTTTAAATATCCCTGACATCCTCACCTTCAAGCTTGTCAGTGCCAGCCTCCTCTCGAGTCTCTCTGCCGGTGTAAAGTGGACTGTGGGCTGTATTAAACCTCCGTGCCCACTCTACATGAGGCGCTGTGCGCAGACAGAGACACTCTTGGCGCCTTTCCCCGCACTAAATAACGTCTGCAGAGTTTTACAGTACGTAGATTATTTATAGAGTCACTCACGAGCATGAATTGCATTTAGTGACCGGGGCTGGTTATCACACTTTTTATTCTAGTGAATATTGTAGGTATATATTTGATAGTCAAATCAATGTGTGTCTTAAAGTCTTAAGGATGTATAAAAAAATATGTTGTTGACCTTTTGTGACAACTTGCCCCAATTGTTTACCCAACAGTTTTAGAACAATTATATTGGAATTGAAAAATGATTATCCGATATTTCCAAGTAGGTGTTTTAAAGAAAATACAAAACTCTTGACAATTGAATCTTTGCTGAGATACTGCCCATGCGACAACTAGCTCTGGCCACCCATACATCGATTAAACAATAAATTCATAATGTTTCCCACAAGCATCTCTCCTTCTTATTTATCAGCCTTAGTTGCCAGTTTTTCGGTTTCATTTCTCCTTTTCTTGAATAGAGGGCTCTTAGATTCTCATTAGCTACTTGTCTTTTTAGTTTCCTTAAATATCACTTCTAGGACAGACAATGATATCTCTTTGATTGAGTTTATCATAAAACACAAGTTATTTAATTTACTCTTCCAATCCATTATCAGCTCTTTCTGCACCTCAAATCTGTGGAGACGTCAAACTAACACAATAAAGGCAGTCAGGCCTGAAGTGTTTTGAAGCTGACTGTATCAGATCAGAGGAAGAGATAATAAAATTGTTTCTCCCTTCAGTTTTCTTCTAGTATGTACGTTTATATAAGTGTGCGCCAAAGGCTGGCAGATGGTTATCCCTCTGAGAGAGCATGTGATATTTAGATACTTAATGCCATAGGAATATGACAGGAATCGTGATAAGGCTACCATTTTATATTTGATCAGGCTTATTAGCATCCTTACTCTGTTGTATATTTCAGTGCCGTGGTACGGTGAGCAAAGAGCACTTTTGCATCAAATTCATTACCATTTCCTTTTTCTGAGTTATTGTGTGTGTATAAATAGTTCTTTGGCTTGAGCAGGGTTTGGAGATTGAAGGGTCAGGCCATGTTTTGTTTGTCATGGCCGTCGTCCAGAGGAGATGCAGCTTTTCCCGCTCCCTCAACAGACTGGAGGTCTCAGCTGGGAACCTCAGTGTAGGATCAGTGCCACTCATGATGTCAGGACAGCAATGATGAGCTCTCATTCTGATTGTTTTTCAAGCCCTCTTTCTTTTCAACCGCGCATCAAAATAAAAGAACTAACTGAATTAGGGGGGGAAAAATCCCTGCCTTTGTTTTGAGCTGCTGTATTGTTTGTTTTGCTGTCAAAGTATGGGGCCGGTAGTGAGATCAGATGCTTTCCCGTGGTGACAAATGAAGCTTGACCATGACCAGGAGGAGTATCATTCCAGAAAGCATGATTCAGCAGGACATAATTCAACCGCTGAATGATATTACCTTATTCTAGGAATAGATAAGCGATGTATTTGTGATGGAGAGTGCGCATCTGTATATGTTTGCAACCCTTCTCGCTCAAGAACTAACCTGCTGTGTCTTGACCAGTTCCTGGAGTTTACTCCAACTATTCGATCAGCGCTTGAAATACCAAGTTTGACCTTTGACCTCATTGTCAAGTCACATACCAATGTGAATGAAAGTGTCAAGGGCCCTCGAATGAGCTTTTGCAGCCTTCGTCCATTTTGGGTCGGCCCTTGACCTCTTTTACGCATATTGAACATTACATCAGTTAGCATTATTAGTGATACATGGCTGTTAGATTTAAATTACAACGTCTGGGACTGTTAATGTACGTCAATACCAGTCAGTGGTGTGGATTTCTCTTTTGGGACAGGGTGGGGGGACCTTTTCACTCACCTCTCCTTTCTAGTTTCCAGAACAGCGCATCTATCCTTCAGCCTTATCGGGGCTTGGATCCGATCAATGCTATCTGCCATCTGCTTGCAGACTACAGCTTTACCACCACCCTCTGTGGAGTTTTCTATGGCCCCTACAACTGATCCTGGATAGCATTGTCACGACACTCACAATGTATTATGTTAAGCATAGGGTTGGTTTCACTGATGCCAAACCAGCTGTTAAGGGTATTATTAACTGGTGCCGTAGTGTTTTTCCTTTTTGCTTGCCTGTTTTGTATCGAGAAGGGCTTTAGGGCTCTTATAATGGAAGTCACAGACTGGCAGCATCTCGGGGCCAAATTTCTTTTTGCTGTATTCAAAGGCATCCCTTACAACGCATCCCTTTAGGTCTGGTTTGAATCGTGTGTTTATTTGCTTCTGATGAAAGTGACTCTGGAAGCTTAGCTGTAGGCAGCGTGAAGTCGGTAGTAAGAATAGCCACATGTGTTTATAAGGGTTTGCATTTGTATATAAGTAAATTTGGGCTGTATATGCAAAATCCGCTTCCCACCTTTCTGTTCATTGTGGTCCGTGCAGGTTTGCTCTTTGTGATTCCTCCTTATGGTATAAGCAGTGTGAACTCAATAATAGACTATTTACTGTCTGGTTCATTTCATTTGGCCGTCGTCTCTCCTTGGATACTGCCGCTGAAGCACTTCCTCAGGCAGTTGTGGTTTGTGTACTGAAAGCCAGTTAAATAATGCACGATCTCTAGACTGGCCATGTAAGTAAGACTAAAAGTGATGGGGCCCAAGGGAACGTCCCTCTCCGAGGACCACAGATGCTCTAAAAGACCTTTCAAGAGGTCAACACTAGCCATATAGGTGCGTTTTCAATGCGTAAGAAACTGGATAGTATGTGCAGGATAAGGTATCTTTTAGTGCTCCGTGGAGTTGTTTCAGCAAATCGATTAATAGATAAAGCTTGCTCTTGATAGATTGATAGATGTAATATTTCATTACATTGAATTGGTTTTAATAAGAGTGGTGAGATTAAGTCAAGGTCCTGGTGTTCAGTCGCCTCTTAATTAATATCTCATTAAAAAACGCTGTGTATTGATCTCTCTCGGTAATGTTCAACCTTTAATACAGCCAGAATGGATTTAGATAGTTGACCTCATAATCTCAAATGTTTTCGCTTGTGGTTCATTCTGGCATTATAGATCGGGACCTTTGCTTTGTCATTTTGGCTGCTGGTGATCTTTGCTTGGCTGGTTTTGGGCTAAAGGCGGGTTTGATTTGGAGCCCGCTTTGTGAGTTGGTTTTCATTCAGGATTAGGTCTAATCCGGGTGAGAGAAACCAGCGCATTGGATCTGTTGCGGCGGGCTTATCCGTTGCCCGAGAAACTGTGGACTGTGAAAGGGTTAATTGAAATCCCAAAGCGAGGTGACGTGTCGCCCTAATCCGCACTGCCCCTTGACCTCTAACCTCATGGGGGGTCTTTGACAGGGGACCTTCTTGTCACTGCAGGCTTCTTGGGAGCCTAGAAAACTTCTCATTCCATAGTGATGCTTCCTGACAGAGGAGCAGCTCGGGAAACAGAAATCATTAATCATGTTTCTAGCAGCTAATCATGTTTTTCCAGCAGTCTGAGAGCAAGCAAGTGAGCAAGTGGACTGCTTCTTTTTAAGAAGGTGATTATGCCAACAGCAACATCAAATCTTTAAAAACTCCTCATGGATGCAAAATGGCAGTTAAATAGAATAAATTAAATAATGTATTCCATATTAGTATTTAACATTCATGTTTGCTTCTCTCTCAAGGTCTGTTAACATTGGTTAGTGTTGCTTGCTAGTAGATGTTTTTACACTTAAGCTTATCTGCACTCCCATTGGCAGATTATGTCCTTGCTCATTTGCATAAACTGACAAACTCGGCACAACTTCGCCAGTGGTTGCTTTTGCAAAATCTTACAGAAAGTGAATGACTTTCTGTTGCTTAATTACTGCGCATTTGATATCAGTGTGAACACACCTTCAGTATTGTCTTAGTTCCTCATCTTCCACACCTGAACTCATGAGAATTGGTAATAATTTGTACAAGATGGTGAAATTGTAAGAAATCACAAAAGTTAACCCAGCCATAAAATCAAACCCCTAAACCTACGGAGCCTCTAAAGGGACATGGTGGTGGAAAAAATATGAGATGGGAGGAAAAATAACAAGTCAATTCTTTTGCGTTCTCCCAAGAAACTTTGTGTTTGCTCGCAAAACCTTTTGAGCTCTTTGTGAGCGAACACAAAGTTTCTCATCAGAACGCAAAAGCTTTGACATACTTTTTCCTTCATCTCATATTTTTTCCTTCACCATGTCCCTTTGGTTGATTGCAGTAAGAAAAAAGCTTTTGGAATTTGTACCTTTTCTTCCTATGTCTTACACTTTTGCTATTTAGTACTAATTATCAGTTGTTTAGAAATTTTAGCCTTTTTTTAAGTCTTAAAGTCCCTCTGTAGTCAATTTTATCCTTTAAAACTCATCTTTGATCACCAAAATGACTTTTTAAACGTTTTTTCCTATGTAAACAATTTCTTCATATAAAAAAAAAGCTTGAAAAATATCTTCCTTAAAATAGCTTGAATGTACCTCTTTACATTCTTGTCTCGTTTAATATGCGCAGAACAATGAATATGCAAATTAGCCCCGCCTCCACTCACTCGCACCAGCTCAGAGATCCACTCGGTCAACTTACTGACGTAAACGCTGCTCAATGGTATCGCTCTTTACAACATCGGACACATAACAGTAATTAATATGATTAGCCTGTTGCTTGACTGTTATCAAACAGCTAATAATGTGTTGCTAATGTTACACAAACCATGTTCCCGTTCGCCATGTCAGAGTCAGACAGCTGCCTTCTAACAATCAGTACCTTTACAAATGCTTTGAACAACTCAGAACGTCGATGGAGAAAGGCATACATGTATATTTCATCATAACATCATAATATACATCATACACCCACTATATTGCTAAATCTACACAATATTTCATATCAACTGAAAAATATACCGGGATAACCTGGCTTCTCTCAAGGCTCCCCTGCTAGTTCGCTGTTAGTGATAGGCTAAAAGCTCGCTGACATGTTATGATTGGTAGTTTGTGACGTCACAGTAACCAGCGATTTTCAAATCAAGGGTTTGAATCGGTCTTTTTTTCACTGCAGCTTTAAGGAGAAAATACTCAGCAATGGTGTTGACGTACTGTATGAATTTGCACATGGTTTGTTTTAAAAGCATATTAAAAGCACCACTTATAGACATATAAACAACATTAAAAACTTGATTTTCACCACAGGGGTTCTTTAAAATGTCCTAAATCTTTCTTTCTTTCTTTCTTTCTTTCTTTCTTTCTTTCTTTCTTTCTTTCTTTCTTTCTTTCTTTCTTTCTTTCTTTCTTTCTTTCTTTCTTTCTTTCTTTCTTTCTTAATCTTTTCTCTCTGAGAGGTTGGTTAAGTTGCATTTTGAACATGGGCCTCTCTGTAGAGCTCTGTTGAACATCAGCAGCCTGATTCCTTTAACATAGTCGGCTGCAGGCATTCTGTCTCCCTGGAAAATCTCCCCTCTCTCTCTCTTTCCCTCTTGAACACATTCTCTTTGAGTGGCCCGTTCTGGAAATGATTATTCTGCCAGACCAATGAGCAGGCTTCCCTTTGATGGGTCATAAACAGAGGTCGGAGGTCAAATTCCTCTCCCCAGATGGAATTCGCTTGACATGCTTCACTGCAGAGCCCGGAGGTGTCGTGGGGAACGGACTGTACGCGTGTCATCGTGCCTTAGTGGGTTAGTGTGAGTGTCTATGTGCAGGATGCACCAGTAAATCTCCTTTGAGACTGTTGGGAGAGAGATAATGTGTTATGCTGTCTGTAGAAGGTGTGTGTCTATTTGAATGAGTGAGGGAGAAGATGACATCATGTGTGTTAGTGTGTGTATTTGAAAGTGTCACTTTGTCACTTTGATGGAATGACTAGCAGGCATTCAGCCACAGGGGTGTTGGGGTGTGCGCCTTTACACCTCTCCTGACAACCTGCATTTAACGTGTGTTTAGAGTGGTGTGCAATTCACTGTTTGTGAGGTGTTTTCTTCGTCACCTCTTGTTGCCTCCCTAAGGAGCTTTTCAATGGGTCCAACTTTTTTTGACAGCCTATTGCCAGTAAATTCAGATTTTAGCTGGAAAACAGGTTCATAAAAGTATACTTATTTATGCAGAGAAATACTTGTCTCTAGACTGATTAGGCACCATAAAGCACTCAACTGTGTCTTTAGTGAGACTGTGAACACATGATGAATGCACAATATGGTGCCTAGTAGAAGTGGGTTCTTCCATACTATATGTAATTTCCACTTTTTTGATGTGACTTTTTTTTGCTGTTGCTTCAGGAATAAGATATTAAAAGATTTAGAATCGGAAATTTCACGTTGAAGAAAAATATTTATATTTATTTTTTCAATATGTCTTAATTTCATCATGCAGTTATGTGGGAAATATGGAAATATAGCTTTGCTTAGTATGTTCCCAGATTTTAATAGCACATATATCAAATAAAAAACATTTAGCATCATATCAGTTTAGTTCTATTGTCTTTTAAAACATGAATACAAGAATATTGTACAGTACATTATTTCAGATTTTCCCAAAAGTTTCCTTTAAAAACAAAAAAAGTTGCAAAACTTGATTTTAAGACAGGCTGTTTTTTTTTTCCAGCTGATCTACTGAATTTGACTTGGGAGTTAAACCTTAAATGGGTAGTTCACCCAAAAAAGAAAATTCTGTCATCATTTACTCACCTTCAAGTAGGGCTGGACGATTAATCGTAAAATAATCAAAACCGAAATTCAGAACCTCTAATCGATGTAATTTTCCCATGTCGGTTATTTCGTTTTTTTAATCCTGTTAATACTTCCCCCTTAAAAACATACTACCGCGTGTGTAGTCATGTGACTCCGCCCAGTCCAGTCTGCAGCATAAAAGCAAAACACGGAGGTGAACGTCGGTTCAACACATAGTGATGGCGCGCGAGCGGTGAGCCTTGCGTCCTCACTAAACTTTGTCAGTTGTATTTGTTTTAAGGTTTACCAGTTTGGACATTAAGCGATTTTAGACATTTGGATGTATATTATTTCAAGCTACCGCAAAACATGAAGATCGCGCGCACAGAAAGGAACGCAGAAACTAGTTGTCAGCGCTGTCCTGTGATTTATCACTAAAATAGCTTAGAAACTCAACTTATAGCATATATTTTTCTGCTTTTGAGGGAACTATTTACAACCCACAGCTTCACAATGAATAGAGAGACGGTATGACTTCACACAATCAATCACTCGTACTGGTACTGTGCTAATTTATCTGTATCTGATTTACAACAAGCAGAAATCTGTTACAAACCATAGATAAAATAACTTCTGAGAGTGAGCTGTTATGTCAGATTACTCTTTCAATAGGAAAAAATATCCCACCTTTATCATATTTACAGTACAAACCTTGTCAGTGAACTATGAGGGCAAAAAAAAAAAAAAAAAACGAAACAAAACAAAATAATCATACATTAATCGTTATTGAGGTAAAATGTTCAATTAATGAACACAAAAGAAGATATTTTGAACAATGTCAGTAACCAAACAGTTGATGGACCCCATAGTATGGGAAAAAAACACTATGTAAGTCAATGGGGCCTGTCAACACTTTCATTACTGGATGAATCCGCGTTTTTGAACAAATCTGTTCAGTGAATGATTCAACGAATGCATTTTTTAACAGTAACTTGTCGCCACGTACTGGTTTGGAGCATCAAGTTTCTTTCAAAATGTGATTTACTCTATTTTGATTATTTGAATTATTGTAACAATAATAATGACACTGTGTGGTTGAAAAGATTCATTTAGAAAAAAGATTGTGTGGGTGTTTGAATCGAGATCGCAATCCAATAACCAATAACGGTTAATTGTGCAGCTCTAACTGTAAGTCTATTGTATCTTTTTGCCTTAGATTTTATTGTCCGCAAGGTCAAAATAAACCTGTACTCTGATCACTAGTAATAGCTTTTGAGGTATCATTCATGTCATTTGTAGCACAAACTGTACCACATTAAACTAAAAAAAAACCCTAACCCTAAGCATGAACAGTTATAATAGTGATGCAAACCCTACTAATTATTCAGAATTTTTGTTTTCCACACACTTCCCCTGTTTATTTGACTCTAGAACGAGACCAAGCTCAACATATCCATGCACTTTCTATAGGCTTAAACTGAAACACCTCTGTTTTTAATATTCAGAAGGACAGAGACATAAACACATCTTTCCTCCCATCCGCAGCTGTTAGAACTCGAAATCTCTCAGTGGATGAGGGCTTTTGTGAGATGCAGCAGATGCTGTTTGGTATAAAGGCTAGGCAGAATGCTCCAGATGATCGCGAGAAGAATGAGTTGTGCTAAGAGCTGGCGAGCCGCCCGATGCAATATAGATATTTCTCTATTTTTTTGCTTATAAATGTGCTGCTATCCCATACCTTCATTTCTTATGTGCAAAAAAGAATGTGGGTTTGAATTTGAACACAAAAAACTGAAAGGATGTATGCTGCACTGTTTGTTGAAGGGCAAGAGGAAGGAAGATTAGGTTAATGGCTAGCTTTATTTCCTCATCCTTGGCAGATGTATTTTTGTGACGACGAAAATCCCGCAGCGGTCTTTGTCAGGCTTGCTTTTGTGGCTGCCACTGGGTCGCTGTATAATTGAGAGTGTGATCCTCTTGAGTTTGGTATTTACAGTGGCCGACGATACTGTCTCTTTCACACTCTTGCGCGCACACTCTTGGCTCAGATAAGACTAGTCTGTTTTAGCCTCTTGCTACATAGCTGCTTCCAGCTCGATTCTCATGCTCCTGTGACCCTGTGAGTGATGGCGGTGCAGTGCCTTAATGACCATCAGCAGAGCCGGGCGACCCTCGGCTGTGCCGCTGGCATTAAACCGGATGTGGGTTTGTGTGCAAGCGTTTTAACATAAGGGCCGCTCAGCAGTCGACTGCCACTGATATCAGTGTGTGTTACCGCAGTGATAGCACACTCCCGTTTACTCATTTGATTGACTTCAGGACAGGTTTGTTTGCCAGGTACACGTGTGTGTGTGTGTGTGTGTGTGTGTTTGTGCACGTGTGTTTGCCGACTGACCATCCTTAGACAGTTCTTAATGTTTTATAGACTCCAGTGCCATTGTTTCCTATTTCCTTATGAGTTCCCAATCGTCTCCAGATGAGCCGGTCGCACTGGCAGTGGGGGAAATGCAAACAGGGACAAAACAATGGCCAGGCCCTTGTGTTGCTATATAGGCCACCAGACTGGGGTAGTGTCCAAACTCTCCTCAGGGGAAAATACACTAGAGCTTTCTAATAAACACTCAGACAAACTGACAAATGCCCTGTGGGCTCTAAATGTAGTCAAGAGGATTTACAAATTTATAAAAAATTTTATTTTGATATATATATATATATATATATATATATATATATATATATATATATATATATATATATATATATATATATATATATATAATATATATATATATAATATAATATAATATATATATATATATATATATATATATATATATATAATATAATATAATATAATATATATAATATATATATATATATATATATAATATAATATATATATATATATATATATATATATATATATATAAAAAAAAATGAATATGTAAATATATAAATAAATATATATATGTAAATTATATATCATGCAGTATTATTAAATATTAAATTATAATTAAAAATCACATTTTACATATTGTTTAATATTCAATACATGAAATATTAGTTAATTTATTAATATTTTGAACTTATTTTTTTATAATTTTAATTAGATAATTTAGCAAATTATATATGTATATGTATATGTATATATGTATATGTATAAATAAATAAATCAGTAATCAGTGCATATATATAAATTATATATCATGCAGTATTATTAAATATTAAATTATAATGAAAAATTACATTTTATAGAGTTTTTAATATTTAATACATTTAATATTTAAATTTCGTTTTTACTAAATACTAAATTTACTTTGATACATTTGATAATTTAGAAAATTGTTAAATCTATTTATTAACTATATGAAAATTATTATAATAATTTAATCATAATCTAATCATTTTATAAGATTATGTAGAGTATGTAAAATTTTTACAACATTGATTGACAATGATGGTACTTCATGCAAATATAAGTGGTTTGACAAAAAAAAAAAAAAAGCTGGAAAACCTGATTTAATGATGTTGTTGTTGTTTGTGGTTTTTTTGTAGAAAACGTTCCCCTTCTTCCATTAAACCCTCATTATTATAAAAAAATATTATGAACTCATTATGGGGAGTGATTTACAGATAAGAGCCGTGACTCATTCGTAATGAACGTCAGCATTTGCTCTTGTACACAGATGTGCTGTAACTGATATTTAGTTTTTTTGTGGTCATTCGTGGTTGCACTGTATAGCAAATAATTTTTTTTTTTATTCTTTTATTTCTTTTTCATTTCATGATTTGACTTTGCTTTTATGCTTCTGCAGATGCTTTTCTCAAACGGATTCGATTTATACTAAAATTAATTTCTTGAATTGATCGTTAGTGAATTTGATGGTTGTAAATGTGACATAAGAGAAGCTTTGGTAAAGTGTGCTCTGTTTGTTTAATTTGTATCTTCAGATATCCACCTAACTGCTTTAAGTGATTCTAGAAGTTGTTTTTGTTTGACCAAAATTTCTGGTTTACCAGTGCTATTTTAGCCTTGTCATGAAAAGTAAACCTCACCATGATCAATGTTTTTCCTCCCGACTTCCTGATCAAATCAAAAATATATGCAAGACGTCCCGCTTTGAGCCTCATCAGCCTGTCAGGCTCAAAACAGGGCACCTTCCACGAACAGACACCCCGTTGGCAGGCCTCGTTGTCTTAAACGCATTCTGTAGCACTGCAAGGGCTAAATGTGTTTGCAATTACAGCTCACACTAAACCAGAAGTGAAGGTCTCGCACTTTAGAAATCACACATTTGACATCTCTGCTTTTCTTCGCTCCCATATAGCCCAATTTTGCTTGTAGGTCTTGCTAGTCGGATTCCCCTGTGGTATATGCGGAGCATAGCTGAAATACCTGCAACTCTCCCCCGCACCCGCCACTAATCAGTACCACATCTACAGACGCTTCCAGTTTTCCAGTGGATCAGTCTCTGATCCTTCGCCCGCGGGGCCCTGACACATTCTCACACCAACCTCAACCCTTGGCTGGGATGAGCGGGCTCCCCGTCTGCTGCCGAGCCATCGGTCACTGTCATGGCAACACATTCCTGAATTGAAAGAGCTAGAAAGGGGTGAGCGAAAGCTTCAGTGGCTTTTTGCTGCAGTAGAGCCGCGAGTAATATTAATGGCCAAAGGAGCATTCGGACAGCTGGCGTACTGAGGCTATTCATCATAATTGTCACACTCTGACTGATCAACTCCTTTGTAGGGCTCAGACACTCCCGGGACAAGATGCCCTAATTGCTGACTTAGGATCAAGTTTCTCGTTCCCCAGGCCTAATTTATAAGCATTATAAACCACAGACTCTCTCTCACGTAGAAGATCCATAATAAGCTCTAAGGGACATCTTTCACCTTGCTTAATCTCTGCGGTGCTCTTTCATAGATCTAGTAGGTTTGAAAACCGAGTAGCTTTGGTTTTGACACTGATTCGACTTAAAGGGATAGTTCACCCAAAAATGCAAAGTCTGTCATCATTTACTCACCCTCAAGTTGTTCCAAATCTGTATGAATTTCTTTTTTCTGTTGAACACAAAAGAAGATATTTTGAAGAATGTCAGAAACCAAACTGTTTCTGGTCTCCATTGACAAATGAAATTACTATAAATTAGATATGAGCTTTCTGAATTGAATGTGTGCTCATTGATAATAAATAGACAACATGTTTTGGCAGTTTTTATGAATTTGAACAATCTCATTCGTACGATTTGCTTTACGTCCCACTTTTCCATACAAATAGCATCATACAAATTCATATGAAATTGCCTACTTGTAAAACAGTTATATTTTCTCATGAGATCGGGATGATGTATCTTGGTATTGTGATGTCCTTGCTTGTCTGACTTATGAACGAAGTTATGAGCTGGTTCTTTTTAAAGATTCAGTCAAAAATACTCTAGAGCTGCATCTGAAAACTTATGCTGCCTTCGGAGGACGCATTCCAAGGTAGGAAAGCATCAAGGTGCGTCCAAATCCAATGCTAGTTTCTCTTCCTGTCTCCTGAGATACCTTCATCTGATCGATTTTTGAAGGCAGCGTAGATGTATCCTTCGCCGCTTTTGATATCCCATAATCCTATGCGTTCCATTCTGTGACAGTTGAGCTAGAAAAAGAAAGATGGCATCTGAAAATTTTCGATTTCTGTTCAGTTTGTGTGTAAATGTAACAGTCGGGATCATTAATATGTACGCCCCCAATATTTGCATATGCCAGCTCATGTTCAAGGCATTACACAAGGGCAGCCAGTATTAACGTCTGGATCTGTGCACAGCTGAATCAATAGACTATGTAAGCAAGCAAGGACAATAGCGAAAAATGGCAGATGGATCAATAATAACTGACATGATCCATGATAACATGATATTTTTAGTGATATTTGTAAATTGTCTTTCTAAATGTTTCGTTAGCATGTTGCTAATGTACTGTTAAATGTGGTTAAAGTTACCATTGTTTCTTACTGTATTCACAGAGACAAGAGCCATCGCTATTTTATTTTTAAACACTTGCAGTCTGTATAATGCATAAACACATCTTCATTCTTTATAAATCTCTCGCAGGGAGTGCGCGATTTAAAGGGGGCGCAGCCTGAATCGGTGCATAGTTAATGATGCCCCAAAATAGGCAGTTAAAAAAAATCTATGGGGTATTTTGAGCTGAAACTTCACAGACTGTGAAGATCTTCTACTGTAGATCTTTAAACCATTATGCTGCCTCACAAGTCTGTCCGTAATCAGTTTCAAGTCACTGCCTAAGAACTCATTAGTTATCCATTTGAATCTAACGACTCAGTCAGAGCGGTTCTTGACCACGATGTTGTAAACCTGTACAACTTTCTTTCAAATGTTTCAAATGGGATTTTATTTGATATTTATTTGTAGTTGTTTTTTTGTTTTTTTTGTGAACAAATTGCTTATTTGAGTCTGATCTTTTCAGTGAATCATTTACCCCTTTTCCACCAACACCAGTTCCAGTGGGGGTTTCCTGGCCCGTGTCCCTTCACGAACCGTTCCGCGCATTTCCACTGCAGAAAAGGGGGTTCCAGGCCGGAAAGATAATTTCAACTCCAGCTCTATAAAAAAAAAAAAAAAAAAAAATATATATATATATATATATATATATAAATATGTATGTGTGCAGAAGAGAGACCCAGTGTGTGAGAGAGCGAGTGAATCAACAGTTTCAGTCTCAATTGATCTCTGAAAAGGACAGATGAGAGTACTGGCAGTTAATGCAATCTGCTGGTTTCACTAGAATCACTCCCCGGTACTGTGAACAGCAAATCTGAAGTGCCTGCACAAACACTGGGACGTTTGACTACATTTAACAACAACATCTAGCAGCGTTACGTCACTGCAATCTGTGGAAACAAGCAGCCGTGTCATGACAAATCCTCCCTCGAAATTGTGTCTCTATCAACTATCAGTTAATGATTATACTAAGTACATAGAAATGATACTGATTTAAAATATGTATAGGTTACTATATAGTGCATAATAAAACAAACTGAATGTTTCTTTCACATGATAAACTGCTTATTAATTAATTAATAAATAATAATAGCCTATTAAGTGAATAATTTAACATCATTAATTCTTTTTTCAACACTTTTAAATACAATTATTTGGACATTTAACACTTAAAGCGTTAGTTCACCCAAAAATGAAAATGATGTCATTAATGACAATTTGTCATAATTTGTTCCAAACCCCTAAGACCTCCGTTCATCTTTGGAACACAGTTTAAGATATTTTAGATTTAGTATTCAAGCTATTCTACATTGTTTGGTATTGCTATATTTTTAAAAATGGTGTGTAAGTGTGCATCTCGCGGATGTCCTAATTGCCAAAAACGATGGCGTAAAAGTGCATTACCAAGGGCGACAGATGAAAGGATTCAGTGGAATCAATTATATGGAATCAATTCAATTGAATCAATTCAATGGAATCAATTCAATGGAAAGGATTCCGGAAGAGAATACAATGCTTAATAAAGTCGTAGTTTTTGTTATTTTTGAACCAAAATGTATTTTAGATGCTTTAAAAACTTCTAACTAACCAACTGATGTCACATGGACTACTTTGATGTTTTTATTACCTTTCTGGACATGGACAGTCTACCGTACAAACATTTTCAACGGAGGGACAGAAAGCCCTCGAACTAAATGTACATGTAGAGCTAGTGCAAATGCGTGTATAGACTATCAAGCTAATCTGGTATCTGTATGTTATGCTAGTACATATGCTAAGTAATACAGACATAAATGGTTATTATAACATAGTTCAAACAGCATTTACCGTAACATGATTTTGTAGGAATTGTAATCAGGTGCTAAAGAGAGTACCTAAAAGTATTTTGAGTCAATGGAATGGAAACAGAGATCTAATTTCGAAGAGGACCTGATTTATCACCACACCAGTTCGCAAAGAACAGGCTCTGGTTCCAAAACTTGAACCATTCTGGGTGCAAAGGGACATAATTTGTCCTTTGCAATTAATTTATTGTAATGGTATTTTAATGTTAGTTTAGTTTTTAGAATATTTAATTATGTTGTTAGGATTTACTATTCTTCTTCTTCTTCTTCAAAAAAAAAAAGTTAATGGAATTAACAAACTCTGAATCGTTATGTAGAATTGGAACCAGAATCGTTAAATTGCCCTTCTAATCTGCGAGACCACCGCTGTAAGCCTATGGGCAAGAGTGTGTAAATAGTTTGATTTACATCTATTCTTTGCTCTTTCGCTCTCTTTCTTTCTCCAAGAGCCACCAGCAGCTTACACGTTTAATGAGGAATTTCATTTCTATTAAAGATGCAAATGTAGCCTTTAAAGGAGATTGAGATGCTGGGATGAAGCTAGCACTCAGATAGCTTTATCTCACCGCTCTGTTCATTAGCTGAGTGTAATTGTGTTAGCACAAATGCGTTCGGCAGAAACGCACATATCTGTCTAGAAAGGTCAAACAGATGACATAGTGAAGGCGCACACTCACGCACGAAATCGCACTCTGTTTTGTCTCATGCTTGATATCATGACTTTATCTCTTGATAAGTTTTGTAAAATGAAATCGCTGCCAAAGATGTTTGTTTGCATCCGTGCATGTGTAGGTGGGTGCAAAGTAATGAGTGAAGTTAGAGAAAGTGTAAAGCTCAGCACACAAACTCACGCTTCCGTGTGCGGAGGGAAGCAGGCCAGAGAATGGCCGTTGCCCAATGATGCGATCCTGATGGAATGTGCGCTAGCGAGGCCTGCGGAACATGAAACACCATGAGCTCGGGAACTACTGTTATGGGATTTGAAGTCTTTATGCCCCTTTTTCCCCTGTAGTTTAAAGCATTGCACAGCCGGAATCAGTGGAGCGTTCCACATTCTGATCCTGGCACGAGTATTCGCTTGGCATTTGCCGCAGATAATTGTAGCTGGCTTAGAAATGACATCGTAAATCGTAATTGTGGAATTTACGAAAAAACACTTTGATTTGCAGCCGTGTTTATCATAATAAAGTCGATTGCACAACAGATGAGAGTGAGCTAATGAAAGAGGATAAGATGCAGCGGTCGTACTTCTGCGACGGGCTGAAGGAAATAACCGAACGCTTCCCAGGAGGGAGAAAGCATTTTATTGATGGCTGAACTTTGAGTCAGCAGTGTTTGCGTGCTTTTATTGGCTCTGTGGGAGCTGTAGCCCAGACACTGAGGTGTGGTAATGGACGTGGATCTATTAACATAACCAGGGATGGAACGGGATGTGTCTGTTTGATCTGCGCTTGTTGTTTGTGGGTGTTGCAATTGGAAACACTGTGATTGTGTATTCCTTACAGTTCTGCGTTCATTTGCACATTTATACACATCCTCTATGTGAAACTATGCTTATGTGGTCACAATACATGGTTGTTAATACCACAGCAGAAACTACAATGCTGTCGAGCACATTCCTTTAAAAGTTAACTATTAATATGAATATATTAAAGGGTTCGTTCACCCAAAAATGCAAATTCTGTCATCATTTACTCACCCTCATGTCATTCCACACCCATAAGACTTTTGTTCATCTAAAGAACACAAATGAAGATATTTTTAATGAAATCTGAGAGCTTTCTGTCCCTCCATAGACAGCTACACAATTACCACTTTGATGCTTCAAAGACAATTTTCTACCCCTGTAGGGATAGACAATAAAGTAGATTTTTAATTGAATTCACATATAAACATTCATCAACTCACACATCAGTTGTGGTAAACAGAAGCTCAAGCATGTTTTCTTGACGTGTGAGAACCAATGAGGTTCGTTCTCATGTGTTACACAGAGCT
This sequence comes from Chanodichthys erythropterus, assembly GCF_024489055.1. Lineage (NCBI taxonomy): Eukaryota > Metazoa > Chordata > Actinopteri > Cypriniformes > Xenocyprididae > Chanodichthys > Chanodichthys erythropterus. The sequence continues at coordinate 30,048,255 of NC_090240.1, forward strand.
TCCGCAAGAACCAATGAGGTTCGTTCTTGCGCATCAAGCAAGCTTCTGTTTGTTAGCTGAGCAATGTTTATATGCAAATTAAAGCTTAAATTAAATCTGTTCATCATATAAGTATAAAGGGATCGTGTCTCTTCAGAAAAATTGGACTAAACTGTTCGACTCATGGATTAGTTTTACGATCTTATTCAAACTTTTTGAAGCATCAAAGTGGTAGTTTCAAGGACTTTTAATGGGACAAAAATATCTATGATTTCATTGAAAATATCTTCGCTTCTGTACTGAAGATGAAAAAAAGTCTTACAGGTTTGGAACGACATGACTGTGAGTAAATGATGGCAGAAGTTTCATTTTTGGGTGAACAATTCCATTAACAAATACCATTTGTTTTAATATAATTTATTAGTTATTATTTAAATTATTGGCATTAATATCAAATATTGTATACTTTTACACATAATACACTTACAGACACTAAGGATTGGTATCTGAATTGAGTCGGTAGTACTCATACTTTATTTTATTTATTTATTTATTTTTTTTTTTTACTTTTTATTTTACTTTGTTTAACCTTTTTTATTTTCTAATCTTTTATTTTATTTTTTACTTTACATTTGGATTTTTTAATATATCTATTTTTATTTCATTTTATTTTACTATCAACTTGGTACCAAAGTGCATGGTTGTATGAAGCATGTTTGTGTATAGTAAATATGAATGACTTCACCACAGTCATACTGACCATATGTTTTCTTACATTAATATTGATATCATTACAGCATGTGTTAATCTGCCATGACTAGCTGTCTTGTAGTGTGAGTTTGCATAAGGTTGGTCACAGTTGTGTCATCTGAGGCAGGACTAACATAAACACATTCATCCAAACTGCTGCAGTTGCAACATTTACACCAACGTGAAAAGATCCAGTGATTAGACTTGATGGCTTTTTCCTTGGGGTGTCGTGTCTTTTCTCATTGCTCAGTTTATGCCCACTGTGACCTTATGAGCCTGGATTTCTTCTGCTCTGATTGAAGATAAGTACTGCACTAGTCTTTAGTCCATATAATAACACAGCAGTTTTTGGATACTAGGAAGTATACGTTTAGCTGCACATCATTGTACATTGTGTGTCTTTAGAGTTAGTGGTGTTTGCTAAGGCCATTATTATTACTCATACTTCATTTTTTAAAACTCTTAAACCTAAGTTTTAAACTCATAACTTATCCCACACTGTTTATTCAAAGGACATGATTCATTTCTGAAATGGTATGTTGAGTTTGACAATAAAAAAAGGTGAAAACACTTCCCACTTCTTCTGCTGTTGACCTCAGAGTCCATGCGTCCAATCAAAATCTAAAGTTTTTTTTTTTTTGGCACAACTTTGATTGCCACTTAGTAGAAAATGGCCAAATTAGACATCTGCCAACATGAATATGTGTTTGTGAGATGCCACATGCTCAAACCATGAACAAAACAAATGTAACCCACTTGGACAATGAGGACAAACATGATTTGTGCCGACCACAATGTGATTTAATGAAGTTTATTTATTAAAAGTTATTTTATTATACTAAATTATCTTATGTCATGTTTATGCAGTTCATGATAATATTTATACATGTCAATGTTTGATTAAGGACTTTTTTTATTTAGTTTGCTACCCTGTAAACAGGGATTGACATTAACACCCGCCAAATTTATTCATAATATATACATTTTTCAGTTGTAGTCTTTTAAAAAGGCATCTGAAATAATAAACTAAGTGCAATGTAGACTTCTCAAAAATATTGGTTTTTCGATACGATGCAGAAATATCTGAAACGCTCCCCTCACTCATTTGTTCTGGATGAATATTGTTAGTGTCACAGGGCTTGAATTTCGGCGTGGGATTGTGCGTTGCACATAATTTTACTCATTCCTCCAGATTTTGTGCTTGCACTCAAAGTGCGCACACACTAAATTTAGTTCTTTTTCACTGCTTATTGTGCTTAAACAGTCAAATACACTGGTCCCACTTTATATTAAGTGGCCTTAACTACTATGTACTTACATTTAAATTAATAATTCGATACAATGCACTTATTGTGTACATACATGATTTTACATTGTACTTATATTTTAAAAACACCTGCATGTAATTACATCTGTAATTAATTTCTGTAATTACATTTATAGTTACACTGTTGACCCATCCCTTACACCTTACCTCTACCCTTAAACCTACCCTTACCACCAAAGCTTTTCCTAACCTTACCCGTATCCCACCTCAATAGCAGCGAAAGTGTTTTGCAATTCAGTATGAACCCAATAAGTACATTGTACTTATTTTTTGATGTAAGTACATAGTAGTTAAGGCCACTTAATATAAAGTGGGACCAATACACTCAAGATAATGTCTGTCTTGGCGAGTATTCATGTAAACACAGTCATGTAAACACAGTTATGTTTTAAGTGAACGTAAACTGTTGAGAAAGAAAATGCATGCGTCAGCTCTTAAAGTGACAGCAGCCTAATATACCTGCTGCCATATTATGAGATATCTATATGGCAGTTTTTCCCTAATGGTATCGGTGTCAAAGTTGTGGCCAGTGAAAATGCTGAGTGGATAGTAACTTTGGAAAACCACTAGCCACAGTGGCTGGTGAGGAAAAAAGTTATTGTCAAGGTCTGCTTGTAAATATCTGGGTCGTGAAGTAAAACCAGCTGTAAACCACTGTTATAATGTGCAGTGTAAATCTAGTACCACTGGTTTTTCTTCCCAAAATGCACCTGTTTATATTAGGGTGCTGTTTAACCCACTGTGCAAAGTTGTTGGTGGTTTGGGGTGGCGAGGGAGGGGACAGCTGTCATGGTGTCAGTGGGTCACACGCTAAGGAGTGACGCTATAAAAGGAGGACAGTGTTCTCTGATTTTGGCACATCCACAGTGCAACAGGCCGCTGCACAATCACCTCCTCAGTGTCCTCTACTCCTGCAGACACCGGGTCCTCCCTGCTGCACGGCCATTAGTCAAACCCAAACAATATCCACCCTCAGCATGAGAGAGCATGGTCTAGAGTTAAAAGACCTGAATGGAGGCGGAGTGCAACTTTCTGTGGTCATTTATACAGGAATTAGATTAGCAATTAGCAATCAGTGAGAAGCAGAGCAAATGTTTTGTTTTGTGTTCTAGATGCTGTGCATAAGCCATCTCATGTTGGGGATGCATCATTTTTGTCTTATTCGCCATGGTTCATTAGCTGATCTTTATTAAATAACAACAGAATTATACGTTATTAAAAGTATAAATAAGTGGTGTTTAGCTTTAAAAAAATTCTTCTAGGTGGTTGCCAGAGCATTGCTATTCGGCTACTAAAATATTCAGAGTTGTTCTTAGCATGTTGCTACGTGGTTGTTAGGGTGTTCAAATGCCAATTGTATAAACATAGCCATTATGTACAGACTACAGGACTTTTTAAGTCCTAACCGATTGTGATATCTGGTTGCATCATGCACATACAGAGAATCTTTCCAGATTGTCTTCTCTCAAATCTCAAACATGCACACACTACAAGATTTGAAAATTGTGGTGCATCACACACTACAAGATATTAGGAATTCCATGCCAGAGGGAGCACTTTACGTGATCTCATGTGGAACCGGATATGAACTAATGGATATTGTCTGTTCTTCAGTGGACAGAAATTTGACTGTTCATTTTAATATCCATTAACAGTAGCTAACATTAGCCTCAAAGGTTAAAACATGTGATACCACATTTGACTGCTTCAGACACGTCGGCGCTCCCCCATCTTGGAACGGTCAGTGTGTTGCGCATAATCTGGTTGTGAAACCGCCTAGATTTAGTTTACACGACAACGATGTACTAAAAGCAGAAAAGTTTTTTTCTTTGTACAGATGACAACGTAATCAAAAGTTTGCTTTTTCAGGCCACCACAACGCCTTTGTCGTGTAAATTAACGGCCAAAATGTAAAAATAAGTGTTCTGTTTTTAGTTGAAAACGGTGTCGTGTAAACAGCCCCTTTAATTCCTGAAAAAATGGGATAACCTTTTACAGGCGAGAATGTGTTGGTTTGTATTATTATATGCGTTAACTCACTATTACAGGTACTATGGTAACTTTGTAATGTCGTGATAGCTGACGCCATCGTCAAGTTGTAGTATGTTAGTTGTCATTGGTTTCACTTCAGAGTACTTGTGCACATCCCAAGTAAAGTCTGTCTGTCTGTCTGTCTATCTATCTATCTATCTATCTATCTATCTATCTATCTATCTATTTATCTATCTATCTATCTATCGTTCTATCGTTCTATCGTTCTATCGTTCTATCGTTCTATCGTTCTATCTATCTATCTATCTATCTATCTATCTATCTATCTATCTATCTATCTATCTATCTATCTATCTATCTATCTATCTATCGTTCTATCGTTCTATCGTTCTATCGTTCTATCGTTCTATCTATCTATCGTTCTATCTATCTATCTATCGTTCTATCGTTCTATCTATCGTTCTATCTATCTATCGTTCTATCGTTCTATCGTTCGATCTATCTATCGTTCGATCTATCTATCGTTCTATCGTTCTATCTATCTATCGTTCTATCTATCGTTCTATCGTTCTATTGTTCTATCTATCGTTCTATCTACCTATCTATTGTTCTATCTATTGTTCTATCTATTGTTCTAGCTATCGTTCTAGCTATCGTTCTAGCTATCTATCGTTCTATCTATCGTTCTATCTATCGTTCTATCTATCGTTCTATTGTTCTATCTATCGTTCTATCTATCGTTCTATCTATTGTTCTATCTATTGTTCTATCTATCGTTCTATCTATCGTTCTATCTATTGTTCTATCTATCGTTCTATCTATCGTTCTATCTATCGTTCTATCTATCGTTCTATTGTTCTATCTATCGTTCTATCTACCTATCTATTGTTCTATCTATTGTTCTATCTATTGTTCTATCTATTGTTCTATCTATTGTTCTATCTATTGTTCTATCTATCGTTCTATCTATCTATCGTTCTATCTATCTATCGTTCTATCTATCGTTCTATTGTTCTATCTATCGTTCTATCTATCTATCGTTCTATCGTTCTATCTATCTATCGTTCTATCGTTCTATCGTTCTATCTATCTATCGTTCTATCGTTCTATCTATCTATCGTTCTATCTATCGTTCTATTGTTCTATCTATCGTTCTATCTATCTATCGTTCTATCGTTCTATCTATCTATCGTTCTATCGTTCTATCGTTCTATCTATCTATCGTTCTATCTATCGTTCTATTGTTCTATCTATCGTTCTATCTATCTATCGTTCTATCGTTCTATCTATCTATCGTTCTATCGTTCTATCGTTCTATCGTTCTATCTATCTATCGTTCTATCGTTCTATCTATCTATCGTTCTATCTATCGTTCTATTGTTCTATCTATCGTTCTATCTATCTATCGTTCTATCGTTCTATCTATCTATCGTTCTATCGTTCTATCGTTCTATCTATCTATCGTTCTATCGTTCTATCTATCTATCGTTCTATCGTTCTATCGTTCTATCTATCTATCGTTCTATCTATCTATCATTCTATCTATCTATCGTTCTATCTATCTATCGTTCTATCTATCGTTCTATCTATCGTTCTATCTATCTATCGTTCTATCTATCGTTCTATCTATCTATCGTTCTATCTATCGTTCTATCTATCGTTCTATCTATCGTTCTATTCTATCTATCGTTCTATCTATCGTTCTATTGTTCTATCTATCGTTCTATCTACCTATCTATCGTTCTATCTATCTATCTATCTATCTATCTATCTATCTATCTATCTATCTATCTATCTATCTATCTATCTATCTATCTATCTATCTATCGTTCTATCGTTCTATCGTTCTATCGTTCTATCTATCGTTCTATCGTTCTATCTATCGTTCTATCTATCTATCGTTCTATCTATCTATCGTTCTATCTATCTATCGTTCTATCTATCGTTCTATCTATCGTTCTATTGTTCTATCGTTCTATCTATTGTTCTATCTATTGTTCTATCTATTGTTCTAGCTATTGTTCTAGCTATTGTTCTAGCTATTGTTCTAGCTATTGTTCTAGCTATTGTTCTAGCTATTGTTCTAGCTATCGTTCTAGCTATCTGTTTATATATTGTTCTATATATCATTCTAGCTATCTATTGTTCTATCTATTCTATCTATCTATTCTATCTATCGTTCTGTCGTTCTATCTATTATATCTATCTATCATTCTATCTATCGTTCTGTCGTTCTATCTATTCTATCTATCTATCTATCTATATATCATTCTATCTATCGTTCTGTCGTTCTATCTGTCTGTCTGTCCGTCCGTCCGTCCATCCGTCTAAACTAGTGTTATGTTGTAATACTTAAGCTTAATACTGAAAGTAAAAAAAAATCACTATACATCTATACCTTTGGGGATTTAAGACAAGTTGGAGGTTAATTATTTAAGAACATTCTTATGAGGAATTCAAAGAATTTTCTTATCTGTTTTTTCTTACAATTAATCTAAAGAAATGTTTTTTAACTTTTTTTTTTTTTAAGTTTATTCTTAAGAAAATAGCAGAAGAATTGTATTCTTAATGTTTCATAAATCAGGTCTCTGTTCTACATTTTTTTCCTGCTGAATATTCTGCCTCACTTGTTAAATCTATTGCAAATGCAGTTTCTTGACATCATCTCTCACTGGAACAGTTGCTATTTGGCTGTTTTTGCCTTTTAATATATGTGTACATTAGTCTAAGCTAAGGAACTGCAGAAATTGCAGTCCTTGTCGCCTTTTAACCACCATTGTTGCCGTCAGCTCTTTATTTCTCCTCTCTGGCATGAAGGAATTATTTCCACAGCCAGTCGCGCACTTACGGCCCGCTGTGTCCCTCTAAATTGTCATCCTCATAACACTCACACAATCTGTGAATGTGCAGCATTCACACTGAAAATTGGCCACCTAGACTGAAACAAAACTTGCGTTGCTATATCATCTTTTTAGCTGAATAAGATGATGACATGTCGTTCCAAGACTCTGCTTTGCAAATCATTTCCTGCTGTCAACAACTCATTGTTTCCTCCATCATCCCCTCGCGATCACAGTCACAGTGTAGCTTTGTTAAAATATCACTTTCATTGGAGGTCTTGCTGGATTGAGGTTATTATTGCTTTTTTAAATTGTAGGCTAAATCGAGGCTGTCTGGTTTTAATATCTCGATTTATATCAAAGCATACCAGTGGTGTTCTACAGTTTGTCTAATATCATTGCAAATATGTAGCATTTTCTTTCTATTGCACACGCAAATGTAGTCTTCCAGTGGTTTGGTTTTTGATATGCATAGCTTAACAGTAATAATATTCAAATATTTGTCCTGTACACATTTTTGTTTTGTGCATTAATTTTATTACACTAATCTGACATCTTAATTTGATTACGTAAATTGGATTTATTATGGATTTCCATTTATTATGCAGTCCAGAATCTGTTTTCATGTTTAGACACCTGATAATAGTGGTGGTAATTAATTGTAGGTAGGAGGAAATACTGAAAGAGAGAAAGGATGGACAAAAAAAGATATACAGAGAGGCAGAATTTATGAATGACAAACAGAAAGAATGAAAGACAGACAGACATAAAGACAGAAGCAGAATAATAAAGAAAGCCCAGACTGTGTGTTTGTGTGTATGTGGATTAAGGCCTCTATGTATTGATGTATGTGAGTGTGTCTGCGTGCTTGTAATAGAAAGCAGATCCTGCCATGCAGAGCCTCTCTGGGTGGTTTAGTTGTGGCCATCACTGAGTCCTGCCTTCTACCCCACAATGCTCAGCGATGTGACCTCCATGTTAAAGAGGCACTCTGTATAAATTTGCTTAAGTATGAGGTGCCGTTTTCATGGCTTGTGCTGTAATTTATGTGCCACAAGCAATAAATCACCGTGGATACCTTGGTCCCGCCAGCCATTTTCTGAGCCAGGCAGGTTTTGCTATCCTGAAGGTGCCATGCAACTCCCATACCACCTCTAATTGATTCATCCAATTTCACCTTTATCCTTGGTGTGGGCCTTTTTGGAGCAAGTGGGTGGATACCCTAATTGCTCTATCCCACGCAAATAGCATTGTGGTGCAGTATTATAAATTGCAGCACGTACAGTATATATTTTGCTGAATTTTCAGTTTATTGTATTTTCTCTCTCTCTTTTTTTTATTTCATTTTCTAAGGTAAAATAAGTGGACACTTGGATCTCCATTTAAGCAGCTTCTGCCACCTCATTAGCATATCTTTGTCCCAGATAAGTCAAAACTCTGACAGCTTTGTTTTTTATAGTCGATAATGGGTCAGGTGCAGCATTGCTAAATTCAATTTTAAGTGTGTTGTGGAGTTATTTAGTTAGTTACTTGGTTATTTATAGGCAATTTTTCTGTGTTTTTTACTGCTGGGAATTAGCTTTGACAGTGTCCCTGTATCACAGAGCCAAAAAGCACCAAGTAGTGCTGACTCTGAGTCAGTTGAGCTGAGAAGAGCTCAGCTGTGATGATCAATACAGAGGAGAGAAATTTGGACCCCTGTCAGCACACTACATTGCACAGCAAATACAGTGAAGCGGTATAAACTAAAAATAGCTGAAAATCGGACTTGTTTAGAAAACATTGTTTTTGAGTGCCTCCAATTACTGTTTCAAAATTGTTTCAGTGCATGCTGTGCTGATTTTTTTTTTTTCTTCTTCCAATATTTCATATATTTGTAAAATCCATTGATACCTTAAACTCAGTCTTCTCACAGACTTACTCTGCAAATTTGGGACGTACTAGATGTTAAGTGTTAAACACAATAAGCAGTGAAAGCTGACTGACACAGCATAAGAGCGTGTGCAGAAAGCCTCGTCTTTCAGCATGCAATCGCGAATTCAGTTCTCTTTCAGGTCTTATTGCGCTTGAATGGTCAAACATATGCAGTTATGTCAAAATGCCCATTGTTTGGTGTATTCATGTAAACGCAGTCGGCTATGTCTCAAGTAAAATAAACAGTTGTGTATAAACCGGATGTATATCAGATTAATGAATCTGTACATTTGCTCTTAAAGTGACAGCAGCCTAATAACCTGCTGCACTGTGTCATTAATGTGAATCAAACAAAAGAGAATATAACTTACTGCTCTTGACTGAATAACTTTTTAGCTTTTAATAAGAATACATTTATATTTCATACAGTGGAGACTATGCAATATTTTATTTTTACATTTGATTATTAAATTTCTATACTTATTCTAACTACACGTTAAATAAACCTGAAAAACTTAATTTAATTCATATTTTCGTTATATTGTATTTGTCCTATTGTTTGTAATTTGCTTCATTTTCCTTATTTTTAATAACAGAAATTAGATAAAATAACACAGTAATAGGACTGCATGATTTATCGCAGGCTGCAATTATTTTATGCGTAGTTTGTCAGATCTGTACGGCTCTGTGATCAGTAGTAAATGCTTCTCCATCTGAAAGCCAGAGGGCGCTCTTGCGCAGAAACTCCAAATATGCCCTGCCTCAGAAGATAACATGCGTCAAATCGCTGTAGCTGAATAAACAGAAGATTGAAACGTTTTGATTGATTAAACATGTCTAATAAAACACACGACTGCCTTATTCTGTGTACGAAGCTACATCATCTCTCAGAAGGATGCTTAACAGTCGTTTGAATGAGTTTGGAGTAAAAACATATTAAATATTGTCATTTGTTGGACTAGATGTTAATAAATGCTTCTCATGTCTGGAAAGATCTTTGACGCGTGTTGCTTTTACAAATGTATGTTATAAATAACTCAAACTTGCAGATGGATTAGCATTTTGAGCCATACTTCATTGACAAGCTGTGCATTAAAAAAAAAAATCGCAGCCTTTGCGATTTCATAACAGCACTATCGCATTTAAGCGATAACTGCGTTTAAGTTCAATGTTATTTTTTGTATCGTGCGATAATTATATCATGATATATATTGTTATCATGAAATAAGTTTTCATATCGTGAAATGAGAATTTGGTCATATTGTCCATCTCTAATATCAATACAGTATTGTGACCAGTGTTGATGTCAACAAAATTACTAAAATTTCCATTGATACCTCATTACAGTAATTCATCGATTTTAATTCAAATACTTTTTAATAAAATGTGACGGCTAAAAACTGTTGTCATTTTCCAAATAATCAATAAAATTGTTTGAATACGTTTCCCCCCCCATGCTGCAAATTGTGATGCGTATCGTGTTGTCCTATAGCAGGGCTCTTAAACTCCAGTCCTGTTGGGGCCAGTGTCCTTCTGAGTTTAGCTCTAACCATATACAAATCATACCTGAACAAGCTAATCAAAGTGTTCAGAATTACTTGCAAATCAGACAGGTAGATTAAATTGGGATTGATAGTAAAGCCTGCAGGACACTGGCCCTCAAGGACTGGAATTGAAGAGTATATGATGTGTACTGATGTATGAGTTTTTGCCAGCATGTGTATCTGCTCTCTTGCACAGTTGTTTTGTAGCCTTGCGCATGACAGTCAGCCCACAGTATGGCTCACAGCATTGAGCGGTGAATGAGACCCAGAGGCAGTCTCCTCGCTCAATAGTCTTGTGAAGTGAGATAAATGTCATCTGAGATACAATGATGCTTCTGTTTTGAACACTGGAGAAGGTCACAGCAGCAGACAGTCCCTGCTGCTGGCTAGATGAGAGGCCTGAGATTGCCCTTGTTTAACTGGTTTTGCACTCTGAGGATGTAGCTGGACACCCCAAGCTCCTCTTCATCACCCATGATCACATGAATGTCATTAGACTTTCAATTAGAACAAATTTGATGGATTGTCTCACTTTCCGCAGCCCTGTGGTCGAGCCAAGAGGGCGTGTTGTCTGTACTGTGGTATTTTAAAATCTGAATGCTTTCCCGCAGTTCAAGGAAAGTGCTTTTGTTTTATGCGGGGTCAACTTGAATGGCTTCTCTGAGCAAGCGTGAGGAAATTAGAGCGTTTATTGCTGACGCTTCTGAGCTTATGGCATTCTTCAAGGTGAATTGGTAAACCAGTCTACAGTTATGGCATCACTCACTCTTTCCTCATTCCTCATCTCCTCTACTCTCTCCTGCTCTATTCTCGCTCTTTTGCTTCCCTTTTTGTGCCAGCTGAGTTGGCACAGACTGTGTGAAATATTTAAGGGCACAGCAGGTCTATCAGACGAGTTCTCAGTGTAGAGTTTGTGGAGTGCACTGCTGTCTGCAAGCTTGACACACTCATTAAATGTTGTATAGGATTCCACCCAGGGCCTCACTGTAAGATATTTATGTTTATGTATTATGGGTTCTTTTCCTCTTGGGCAGGCAGAACTTTTAAACTCTAGTCAAATCAATAGACAATGTTCTATTCTGTTTTTCTCCAACACTCATGATGTGTTTTTCTACCCTTGCAGGGCTAGCGGCCATGGCGCTGCAGATGATGGTGTAGACGACAGCTCCGTGCCGAGAGAGCAAAGAGGACACTGGGTCAATAAGTTGCTCTCCTCACTGTAGACTGACAGACGCTGTCCAGGTTTTTTCCGGGCCCAGGATCAGAAAGGTGAACGGATCACCTGCCCTACCGCTTCCTCTCATAAAGATATTAAAAATGCTGCCGTATGGGAGGAGGCCCCTTCCCGCCTCTATTTGTGAGGCTTTCCTCCTCCTTTTCTTCCTCTCGTTCCTCCCTCTACATGGGGGGCTCGAGGTTAACCTCTCTTCCTTACGAACCTTCACCCCACCAGAAGGAGGGCTTACGCATTTGGTCGTCCATAACAAAACGGGTGAAGTCTACGTCGGTGCTGTCAATTGGATCTACAAGCTTTCCAGCAACCTGACCAAGCTCCGAAGCCATGTTACTGGCCCTGTGGTGGATAATGAGAAATGTTACCCACCACCTGGGGTTCAGTCTTGCCCTCATGAGCTGTCACAGACTAACAATGTCAACAAGCTGCTGCTTCTAGATTCAGGGCAGAACAGGCTCATTGCATGTGGAAGCACCTCGCAGGGTATATGCCAGTTCCTTAGACTGGATGACCTCTTCAAACTGGGTGAGCCGCATCACCGCAAGGAGCACTACCTTTCCAGTGTGTCCGAGGCTGGCACTATGTCAGGAGTGGTTATTAGTGGAACCCAAGGTGAAGACAGTGGTAAATTGTTTGTAGGTACACCCATCGAAGGAAAATCAGAGTACTTCCCGACTCTCTCCAGTCGTAAGCTGATGGCTAATGAGGAGAATGCTGATATGTTCAGCTTTGTCTACCAGGATGAGTTTGTCTCATCACAGCTTAAGATTCCATCTGACACCCTTTCCAAGTTCCCTACCTTTGATATCTACTACGTCTATGGCTTCAGCAGTGAGCAGTTCATCTACTACCTAACTCTCCAACTGGACACCCAACTCACCTCGCCGGATGCCAGCGGTGAACAATTCTTCACCTCCAAGATTGTCCGCCTCTGTGTGGATGACCCCAAGTTCTACTCCTACGTGGAGTTTCCTATTGGCTGTACCAAGGATGGTGTGGAATACCGATTGGTTCAAGACGCCTACCTCAGTCGGCCTGGTGCCAGGCTGGCACGATCGTTGGGTATTTCTGAACAAGAAGAGGTGCTGTTTATTGTTTTTGCTCAGGGCCAAAAGAACCGGGCGAAGCCACCGAAAGAATCTGCCCTGTGCCTGTTCACACTGCGTAAAATCAAGGAAAAGATTAAGGAGAGGATCCAATCCTGCTACCGGGGTGAAGGTAAACTGTCCCTGCCCTGGCTCCTCAACAAGGAACTGAACTGCATCAACTCAGTAAGTCACACTTACTAAATATATTGTTTGTTACACTTTATTTCAATAGTCCACTTTAGACATTTCTACTAACTATAAGTAATTTTGCAAATACATGTCAACTAACTCTCAGAGTATTAGTAGACAGGTTAGGGTTATGGTTAGTAGAATAAGTTGGCATGTTTTTCCAAAGTTAGCATCACAATAAAGAGATATTAAGAAGACGGTCTACTAATACTCTAATGACTGGTGGTTGACATGCAGTTGCAAAGATGTGCTTGTAGATTTTAATCCTTACTTGTTTGCAAATGAACTTGAGTAATTTAAGTACCTCAACTCAGTTCCAGTGTTGATTGGTGTTGTAGCAATCAATCATTTCATTATAGTATGCATGCTATTTCCAAATCATTGGTGCAGTAAAGCAGTTGGGAATGTCTTATCCGTGTTTATGGAGAATCTCAATGTTGTGTAACAGGGAAAACTCTACTCTCAAGTCAGATTAACTAGCCTAGCCACATCATTAGCTCAGTCCATAGGATTAGCACCCTGTCGCTTTCTTGCCATGTGTCCATTTCCTCAATTGATAATTGATTCAGTAAAGTTGACCTGTCTTTGTTGACCAAGTCCTCTTGGGACCTTTGTTCTGGAGTCAGAACAATGTGGACAGCCAAAGAGAGGCTAGCGTGCAGGCGCATAGCTAATCAACAGAACTCTTAGCTGTACTCTCTACATAGACCCTCATAGGAAATAGCCAAGCCGGCAGTTCTACACTGAACACAATACTCTAGCACAGAATGAGGGGATTATTCCCAGAGAACAGCCCAAATCCTCCCTTCTATTATATGTGCAGCATGTTCCTGGGTGATTCAGCTTTACTCAGACATACAAGAAGAGACACATTTTGGCTGATGGAGCTAGTCGGAGACTTGTGAGAGTAATAAAAATAGAAGGATGGAGATGGTGATTATGAAAGAAAGGAAGATGAAGGGAAGGGAGGCAGATAAAGAAAGTGTGCTGACTTCTCATGTAGTATTATGATATATTATGATGCAGTCTCAGTGATAGTTATTGTTTCACAGTTCTCATGCCATGACACCTCATCTACAGTATTTTGTCATAACACCAGTGGGTTATGAATTATTACATTTCACCGACAACTTTTATTAAATGCCCCAAATGAGAAAACGTAATATTCGCTTCAGTTTATAACAGCAATATCTGCTCTGATCAAACGTTTAGTAGCACATACATCAAAGCTCTAAATTTCAAACTAGACAGTAATTCATTTTACCATCCATCAAATGCTGAATAGTAATCACTATCAGACTACATATCACAGTAGAAGAGACTAGCTGTCATAATCTCTTTCAAAACCAGGTTTGGTTGAGACCTTATATTTATTTATTTATTTCCACCCAGGAAATGATGGGCTATAAATTAATAACACAAGGTGTACTAAGAATTGTTCATTAAAAAAATGTGCTTTTCTAAAGAAAGTTGGCAGAAAATTCAAGTAAACAGGGAGGCTGATGCTGTTGCATCAGTTGTTTATGATGATCCTACTTCACCTGTGTCCTTGTTAAAGGGATAGCTCACCCAAAAATAAAAATATTGTAATTTACCTATCCTCATGTCATTCCATATCTGTATGCAATTTTCTTTTTTGCAGAATACAAGATATTTTGAAACATGTTTGGATCCAACAACATTGGACCACGTTGACTTGTATTTTGTAATGAGACAGTTTTCAAAATATCTTTTTTGTCCTACAAAATGAAGCAATGCATACAAGTTTGAAGACGGATAATGATGATAAATATTTTTTTGGGGTGGGGGTGGGGGGGGGTGTTGCTCCCCTGTTGCTCTGCCATGAAAATAGTCTAAAAGACTACTTTTAAATGAATGCCTGCTGTTGCAATGCAATGCTTACTTGTGTTATGTTATGAATCGGCTTCTGACACATTTTGGAAATTATGTTTGTGTTCATGAACTTGCGTAATGTTTTTTAGGGCCTTACTCTGCCTTCTGCACAGTCTTAACAGTAGTTTTTATAGTGCATTGTGGGTAGTGTAAACCATATGCTCTAACCTCTAATGCAGAATTTGATGGTAGAAGCAGCCACAGTGGTAGACTCCGTCGACGAATAACTGACAGTGGCATTAACGATAATAACTGCTGCCATTATAATAACGGGCCTGGAGCAATCTGCCTTGGTAATGATGGCGGCACGGCTGGCTGAATTGGATGAAAAGATAACGCTCTGAGGGTCCTCCACTGGCAAGGAGCTTCCAGCTTATGAATAATTCACCCTCACTCACCTTGTGTTATTCATTTATAGCCCATCACAATCAGCGCATGATCAAAAATCCCTCTGCCTCCGCGCTCTGCTTACAAGCAATTAATGTTGTCATTTTCCAATCACAAACCTCACTTTCATAATTCAAAAGGCTTTGGGGGAGATACATGCAAAGACAGACGAAAAGCCGACTGGAGCGGGTAAGACGACGGGAGATGCGTGCAATCGGACAGACAGACAGTAAGCGCTTTTGACGTCTTTCTTCTGCCCACCTGTCCCATTTCTCATGGTAAAGCTATGCATATATGTAAATGAGAAACCGTACATGATGGTGCTTGATTACCATCTGCGACACTGTGTTGCAATCCATCAAGGATACGTCAACAGAGTCAAATAATAATTACGCACCGACTTCTCTGTTCTGCTTTTTATCAAGGCTGGCAGTTTTTTTTTAGCGTAAACCATTTCTTTGGCCTTTTCTTTAAAAAAATAACTGACGTTTATAATGGACACTTCTGTTCATGCACAGCAAGGGCCTCTAAAATGATTCAATGCAACATTATGATGCAGCATTTTGAGGCACCATGCTTTTGGAAGATGAAGACTGAATTTGTACTTTGCTGCCAAAGTGGCCTGTTCAGATGCTGATGTGAGTCTTTCTTATATGTTCAAACCTATTGATCTGCAGGATATAGAGATTATTCTGCTGGATTGCGTCTTTTTGTCTATTTCCATGCGGCTTGCATGGCAGACTCTCCCCTCTATATTTCGATTTTATGGTGGCTGTAACAACCGAGGAACTTTTAAAAGTTCCAGGTCACCTTCTGTGCCAGATGCAAGCTGGTTTCTAACCATCTGAATTGTGCCCGTAAAAAAAAAAAAAGGGGAGGGGGGGGCAAAACAAAAACGTATTAGCATTGCTAATGAGTTTTCAAGTGTGTCCACAGATGATATAATGAGCACAACAATACACAATAACAACATACAATTCTTACTCTTCATTTCTGTACTTGAAAACGCAGAGTGTGAATCGCTTTCTTGGGAGAACATCTCGTCATTAGAATGACTTTTAGCTGATTTTGTGTGTGGCACCGAGACAAATTGTTGTTTAACTGATGAACGAAAATACAGCAGGACCGACTCCTCACCCTTTGCTTCTTTGCATAATTACATTATCACTTATCTCGGTTGATCACTTGCCTGGTGATTTTGATTGCTAGCAGTTATCCTTCTAGTGCTCAGTTCTGTTTTTCCCTCAGACTGAAAGATTTTCTGTCTTGTCTTTTAATCTCAGATGCTATTGAAAACTTCCCAGATGAAAGACTTTGTGATTTAATCATGACATTGAATATCATTTGCTTGCTGTTGGTGTTCACTTCAGTTCTTTCTGACTCCCTGAGGAACTGCTCAAGGAAATGAGAGAACAAGTCCACGCAGGAGCTCTTCACGGACAGGCAAAAAAGATATTGTACTGGATTACACTTTAATGGCTTCCCATCTGTGCCTCCTTCCCTGTAGGGTATTGATCAGAGATGACTGGATATTGAAAAATCATATAGATGAAACTATATCCACCTCAATAACCTCGGGGCTAATCGTTTTTCCATAGTTTTATTTATTGTGCTTTGGAACATAGGTTTGAGATTTAAGGGAATCCTTTGTCAATTTTTCTTTCTTAAAGGGGAAACAATGAAGGAAAATTGACTGTAAATATCTATTCATTCCGATTGGGTGCACCAATATCAATGTCAGAGAAAAGGAATGAGTACTGATACTTTCTATTTGGTATTTGCTAGGACTGCTCCCCAATAGGTGACTAACAAGAAGAGGCTTAGACGACCAAAATTCACATTAGTCGGTTAGTCACGAAAAAAAAAAAAAAAAATCACGCAGTCTGTGACAGACAGATCGTTAACAGCATTAAATCCAAACGTTCGTCTATCATTCATCATTCATCAACCTCAAACATGACTTATCAATTGAAACTTGCAACTTTACAAGTCCACTCGCTCTAATGTTAACCTATAAATGTGCACGATTATTTGGCACATATCCAAGTGTTTGTGTGGAGAGCTCACTTACTGCATGACATGGAGGTGCCGCTGCGATCACTTGAATTTAAAGGGTTAGTTCACCCAAAAATGAAAATTCTGTCATTTAAGTACTCACCCTCATGTCATTCCATACCCGTATATTAAGATATTTTTGATGAAATCGGATGGTTCAGTGAGGGCTGCATTGCCAGCAAGACAATTAACACTTTCAGATGTCCAGAAAGCTACTAAAGACATTTTTAAAACAGTTCATGTGTCTACAGTGGTTCAACCATAATGTTATGAAGCGATTTTGTGTGCCAATAACGACTTTATTCAGCAATATATAGTGATGGGCGATTTCAAAACACTGCTTCATGAAGCTTTGAAGCTTTACGAATCTTTTGTTTTGAATCAGTGGTTCGGAGCATGTATCAAACTGGCAAAGTCACACCCCCCAGTGGTGAAGCATTGAAATTTCGAAACACTTATGACGCAACGAAGCCTCGTTTACTGAAATCATGTGACTAGCAGTTTGATACGTGCTCTGAAGCACTGATTCAAAACAAAAGACTCGTAAAGCTTCAAAGCTTCATGAAGCAGTGTTTTGAAATCACCCATCGCTAGATATTGTTGAATAAAGTATTTATTTATTTATTTTTTTTTTGGCACACAAAAAGTATTCTCGTCACTTCATAATATTAAGGCTGAACCACTGTAGTCACATGAACTGTTTCAAATGCGTCTTTAGTTGCTTTCTGGGCATCTGAAAGTGCAGGCCTCACTGAGCCATCAGATTTTATCAAAAATATCTTAATTTGTGTTCTGAAGATGAACAAAGGTCTTATGGGTGTGGAACGACAAGAGGGTGAGTAATTAATGACAGAATTTTAATTTTTGGATGAACTAACCCTTTATAATAATCCAACACTCGGATGGCTCAACATTGCGCTGCTGCAAGCTTTATGCATCCGTTTGAGTGCTAATTAGGCTATGTATTATATATAGGCGATTAAAGGCTCATTATTATGAGTTATATGGTTTATTAAACGTGCGATTAGGCGACTAATTGCTTAAATGAACGACTACTAGTCGACTAGAAAAAACTTTAGTCGAGGGCAGCCCTAGTATTTGCTAATATGTTACCCAGGGTTTTGAAACCTTTTTTTTAAATACGTATTCAGTATTTTGGATAACCAAGCAGAATGAGGTGGAACCGAGACTGGGTTATACAAGAACATGATCTCTGTATCTGATAGTAGTATCATATCACTTCATCACTGTGTGGATGTTAGCATTGTGAATGCATAATTCGCATTTCCTGCTTCTTTGTAGCCTTAACATAAGCCATTCAGATCAAGTGAGGCCTTAGGAGTTGCCAAATAAAGTGTAGACAACTGTATGATGTGATGGTAATTTTAAATCAATAAGTCAGCCAGTTAACTGGGTTTTAAGAAAAATTACCCCCCCCCCCCCCCCCCCAGTTTCAGCGACTATGTGTGTAGGTTGCAAATCTCTTTACAGGTCAGGCTTCGAGTGCTCCCCATCTAATTGTCGGTGTAATTATTTATTGATGTGTGTTTGTGTGGGAGCCGCATATGGAGTGTGTGTGGGATGGTAGGTGGTTGTGATCAAGAGCGCAGTGTGTGTTTGTGGGTGTGCGCTTGTGTGTGGCGCTATTTGCCAGGCTGCGCATGCAGCTGTATTTGTTGTTTCCTGTGGTGGTGGGCAATGGGATGGATCCAAAGAACATCAGTCTATTTCATATTCCACAAAGGCTTAAAAACAAGCGCATACACAAGCTGGGAAAAGCCAGTTATACCTTCCCTGCTGAAAAGACTTGCTTGAACTTAACCAGCATGCATTAGCAGGCTGGTTAGTTTTGGTTTGGTTCTTTTGAGCTGGTCAGCCATCACCTTTTCCAATGGTTAAGCTAGTTAAGAAGGCTAGTGGGGACACTTTCCATGAACATTAGTGTTAAATTCATTTATTTTTTTGATGAAAAAAAAATGCATTTCAAATATAGTCAGTATTTCATCATGTCATATTCAGTCAGTAAGTCTATTTTACTAAAATTGTAACATTTAATCTTTTTTGCAGTCTTACTAAAATTGTAAAATTCAGACAAATTTTATGTATTTTTTTTAAGCAGTTGTTATTGGCATGACGTGCATTTGTCTAATTTTCTTTCGACTCCATCAACCAAACATATTTTATTGTTGTTTTCTTTGGTTTAGGGGGTTCATCAACTTATCAGATAGTCATTGCCCTTTGATTCCAGTGGTAAATTAGAGCTAGGATTTGATATTGATCTAGGAACATTTTGTACTGGACATCATGGTCGCACGTTTTTAGGTAGTCGGTGAACCACAATCATAAATTTAGCTGATTAAGCTACTTAAGAAGGCTGAACAGCAGTGCTTTCACCAAGTATGACCTGTTCTTGGATCAGCATCATTGTTGGTTGTGGAAAAACATTCCTGTCAACCGATGAGATTTTTGGGTTAATGCTGGGGTTTAAGCTAAAGCTTAAGCTTAAACAACATTCTTATTAATTTAGCATTCCCTTATGATTTTAGGGGAATTCAACCTAAGAGTTGAAATTATTTGGCTAGAATGTTGTTCCAGGAACATCAAATACAGAACTTGGCAACAACATGGTCACAGGTCTTTCAGCAGGGTTGGAGAACTTATGTCTCGATATTATGCAGGAAAAGCTCAGCCATGATTTCTACAGATGAATACTTGCTAAATCATTATGAGTAATGGCCAGCCACTTTTGGTAAGCAAATTTCAGAGCATAACTAGCATGACCTGGAAAGAAAGATGGTGAACCACTTTTGAAAGGACAAAACCATTCCTCATTCCTGGCACCTCGACCCAAGCTGGAGATCCATTGGGAGTTTTGTGACACTCCGAAGAGGTCACGGTGGCTTTTAGAACTTTATTATTATGTCCCCCCCCCCCTGTTCAAGCTAGCTGTTGTCTGAGATGTTTCTAGCAGGCTCTCTCGAGTCCAGATGTAATGAGGGGGTGTATGATTAGATGATGGAGCATTACTGGACGCTGAGGTCAGAGATTCCAGGAAAACATAAAATGTTTTGGGTGCATAATGGGGTTGGATGTCCCTTTTGGGTGCTGTCACAACCTTGCAACTAGTGTTTTTAGGGGGTGGATCCAGTGTAGTTAGAAACAAAAATGCTAATAGCTAATGGAAACCATTGCTCTTTGTTCAAGTGAGTGGGAAAAACACAGTTTATTTTATTATGGTGTACTCTAAAGGCTTTGTTGATTGTTGTGTTTGAATAGACAATGTTTGTGAGTCAAGTACCTTCATCTGATGTTGGACATTTAAAGCCCTGATATTGCTCCTGGGAGACATTTGATGATGACCATGATACAGTACATTTAGCAAATGAGCCAGTAGATGCAATTTGATTCTTTCATTGATATTTTCTACCAAACATATGTTTATTTTTTTTCCATTTTCTCAAGCTTATCAGCTTGATCTGATCCATAACTGCAGCCATTGCAACAGCAGTGACCCCAAAACATATTTGGACACCAAAGCAAACTTTTTGATGTCAAGGAGCACATTTGTGTAAATTTGGACCACTTTTAAAAATATAAAGGCAACTATATATGATCTATGCATGCAAATGGATCCTGCCTTAATCATATTAAACAGAAATATGAATTGCAGAAATTTAAAATGTTATTTTTGACAGCCATAAATACATGCATACATAAACACATACACACTGTTTATGAGAAAATCTCTAGCACCATTTGTTTGTGTCCAACTGCTTTTTGGTGCCAATTCATTGTCGTCTTGTCTTATCATGAATTAATTTATCTTTTTGTAGGGATCACCAGAGGCCATTTTTTACATCTTGTGTGGACTTACAATGCATATAAATTGGCATCAGCCAATTTAACAGCATGCTAAACATTATGTTAGCTTGATCAGGGCTCTTTAGCATAGTGCTGTTGGAAGCTCGCAGGCGCACCATGCTGAGTCTTGGAGTGCCGTTTCCAGCCTTGCTCCTTGAACGGGCGTCAAACGGCAGACCCATATTCTCTCAGTGTTATGTTCCTGTTATGGCCTTGTTGTCGAAGAGAACGCACCCAGCGGGGTCTCCAATGGCTACCATATAGCCGCTGAATGGAAACTAATGAAATTGCTCATTGCTTTCTCATGTTCGCGCACACAACAGAGATGGATCTCAGATCTCATTACTCTGTAGCTGTATGTGAACGTAGCTTAGCGGAGCTCTTGAATACAGATGTTTCCAGCCGGAAATGCAGCACGCTCTTGGGAGAAAGTCTGTGTCTGCGCTGTAATTGGATTAGTGTTTATGGGATGCTTAATTTTAGATTATGTAGATTATAATCTGATGATTTTGCTGGGACAACAATGTTAAAAGCCTCAGCTCAGCTTCATGAGCTTAGAGATCAGACGCACACACATAAACAGGCTTGCGCGTATGACTCACAGCATATGGTTAACAGTCAAGAGCTTGTTATTCAGACTAAATCTAATAGTTGCATGTGTAGAGAATACATTAAATTAAATTAATCAAAAGCACAAATAAATGCAAAAAGATGTTGAATAAGACGTAAGAAATTATATGTAAAATATTTGGGAAAATGAATAAATCCTGTTGAGATGTATGTTGTATAAGAATTCACAAGTTAAGAGTTTTATGTAAATTGGTAATGGTTTTATACATTATAGCCTAAATGTTAAATGTTTTTGGTATTTTTAAATGTACCTTCTTTAAACAGGGAAAACAGAAATCTAAGGACTAGTTATGGGGATTTTTGTTGATTTATTAAACTGCACAAAACATTATTTTTCCTGTCACTGTATGATAATGGTTCATTGACGAATAAGGTTTTTAAAGCTGTCAAAAATATAATGGAGAGATAATTCATTTTGAAGTTTTATTAAGTGTTAACAATGAGATTGTGGTTTTTATTATCAGTTAACACTGCTTTTGTCATTTATTACAAGATGGAAAACATTTGTCACCAAAAAAGTCGGTTTTACCAAATTACACTTTTGGTTGTACCGAATGACGATATTTTCAAACAATACTAACAGGCTGATATCTAGCTAGCTAGTAAAAGAACAGTCAAACATTTTATATTTAGTTCAAGTTTTTAAAATATTACAACATTTTCCATGTTTTATAGCGGTTATACTGAATGACCTGATGTTTCGGGACATGCGTATGAGCAAGTGAAAACAAAAATTTTTCATATAGTTAATAGAGAGTTAGTTACTTTGCTTCACGACCATGTGGTCCTTTGCAGGTGTCTGAATGATGTCACATCCTTCACGTGATATTGACCGTATGATTCAATCCAAAATGGTCCCTTTATATAGGTTACTCCGAACGACATCAATGAGATTAATTTTTCCGGACATTCTTTCTCATAACAAAGCAACGACTTCTACACAGTTTTAATACCATTTTGCACTATGTTGATATATGATGTTATAAAATCATGCCAGAATAAAAATATATTTATTACATTCTTTAAGATATTTTAATCACAGATAAATGGCTGTATTGGCCTTTTAAACGGTTAAACCGAATGACCTTTTGACACTTCAAAATCATTAAAAATTCATTAAAATATCTTTATATGTAGCAAAATACAGTTTAAACCATTTGGATTCAATAAAGGAGATCAAGTTGTACTACCTTACATATTTTGGATGTCATATCTTTGTTTTTTATTATTATTAAGGCCTTTGGACAAAATGACCGCCACACCACTGACCCATAAAAAGTGTGACGTATGACTGAAAAGAAAACTAGTACTTATACTAGAACATTATACTGGTCAAATTCTACTTTAAAAAACTTTAAAATTGTTTCACTATTTTTATTATTTGATATAATATGATGCAACGTAATTTAGACTGACATGGATTATAATGACCAAAATATAATAGTAGAAATATATTTTTTGTGACTTTATAGTTCTTTTGAACTATAAGTGAAATTATTATACAAGATGGAAAGCAGCAGTGTTGAAAAGAGCAATCAAATTGGTGTTGAAAAAAAATCACATTCATCTCATTAGAGATTTTGGACACCACTGTATGTTTATTCCCACCAAATGATAGTTTTTGTTTATGACTAGAAATTATCATTATAGTTTTCGAGCATAAAATGAAACAGTAAACTTTTCATTCATGTGTTTAGGTTTGACATTTAGCAGATGTTTTAGGTCATTTAAGCAGATGCTTTATTTGTTCTTGATTGTTTTTTGTGTTTAAACCCTACCAATCCTCAGACAAACCAAGATGCAAATAATTACACGCATTCCCTGGTACATAAACACAGAGCATGTTTCGGCACACGTTTAGGTTCACCGGAATCTTAAGGGGAAACGATCAGGCAGGAAGTGGGTCAGTAATGTTGTGAAATTGGCTTAAATTGCATTTCCTACCCAGCACATTAAGAATACAACCAGCTGCTTTCAATGGAAGCTCTGAAAGGCCTGACATCTGAGCGTGCCAAACATACGTGTGATCTGCCGTACAAGGATGCAAATCATTCAGCCTCTACAGGTTGTTTCTCATGAGAGGCAGTGCAGATTTGGGGATGCCGTGCCAAACTATTTGTTCTGTTATCCTAATATGAACCGTATGAGGACTGTAGATCACACTGCTCTCAGTACTATATGGGGATCGTTCCCCAAAATATACAGACAAACTGGGAAAATCTTAGGAAAAAAAAATATTTGTGGGATTCTAGGTCATATTTGAACAAAATCAAAATAAAAAAATATTTTGCATATTTTAGCTATTAGAGATTATTTTTATGGCCCTTTTTTTCAGTGATACATTATTATTAGTGATTCTCATTACTGTAAATACAAAATGAAAATAATTCTGCAACATTTCCTTTTTCACAATACATTAATAAGGATTACACATGTGCTAAACTGGCATTAAAGGGATAGTTCAACCAAAAATGAAAATTCGGTCATCATTTACTCACCCTCAAGTTGTTCCAAACCTGTATGAATTTCTGTCTTCTGCTGAACACTGAAGATATTTTGAACAATGTCAGAAACCAAACAGTTAATGATCCCCATTGACTTCCATTTTTTCTCCATATTATGGAAGGCAATCAACTGTTTGGTTAAGCATATTCTTCAAAATATCTTTAAAATATCAAATATCAGAAGAAAGAAATGTATACAGGTTTGGAACAACCTGAGGGTGAGTAAATGATGACAGAATTTTCATTTTTTAGGTGAACTATCCCTTTAAATATGATGCCACAATGCAAAATAATTCATGGCTCCTCAAATAGGCTTTTTTTCTGAATATAATTGCTGAAATATGACCTGGGAAAGTTCTTGACAGGTTTTATGAGATTTACCCAACTAACAGAAAAACTATTTCTGCTTTCATATGGAAGCGTTTTTGCACCTTTGCTCTTCCATTCAGTTTATGTTGATATATAGATCAGTGAAATGCATAATCATTTAACCTCCATGTTAGAGAGAGAGACCGTGAAACGGAGAGAGCGTGAGTGTTGTGCATGTGTGTTCTGTCTGTGCCAGATGCCATGGGGCCGAGAGCAGGTCATGGGCAGTCTCATAATCAGGCCTCTGTGCACTGCTTGGAAATGTGTTTGCGATGTGTGGTGCTGGTCTGAGGAATCTGTATGTGCGAGTGTGAACAGGCTGTGTCTGGGGTGCGTGTGCAGTGTCAGGTCAGTGGTGAGGAGATAGGAACATCTGTCCCACAGCTTTTGCCTGCTGCTAGTTAAATGACACAAGTGCACATGTTACACATTAGCACATGTGCGGCTCAGAGTTACACTTGCCTGCTTCAGTCAGCCTTTTGGTATATAGTCTCTGCTTTAGAAGGCATACGCCCAAGCAGTGTTCACAGGCTATCTGATCCATATTGTATACAAAGGCTAAGATCAGAATGGCATATTATCAGACTTTATTTCTGTTTCAGCATTGTGCACACTATGTGTGAATGTTTTGTATACATGGACCTGTTTCTGTGTGTGTGTGTGTGTGTGTGTGTGTGTGTGTGTGTGTGTACACTCCAAAAAAATGCTGGATTAAAAACAATCCAAGTTGGGTTGAAAATAGACAAATCCAGTGAACAGGTTGTTTTAACCCAGCGGTTGGGTTAAATGTTTGCCCAACCTGCTGGGTAGTTTTATTTAACTCGACTATTGTTTAAAAATTACTGTATTGTTTTCTTGCTTAAAATTAACCCAAAGTATGTTGGAAATTAAAATGTATTAATATGTTTAGTAAATGAACATTTATTTAAGGGATAGTTCACCCAAAAATGAAAATTTGATGTTTATCTGCTTACCCCCAGCGCATCCAAGATGTAGGTGACTTTGTTTCTTCAGTAGAACACAAATGATGATTTTTAACTCCAACCGCTGCAGTCTGTCAGTCTTATAATGCGTTACAATGGTAACACAATTTATAAGAGTCAAAAAATATGCATAGACAAATCCAAATCAAACCATGCGGCTCGTGATGACACACTGATGTCCTAAGACAAAAAATGATCGGTTTGTGCGAGAAACCGAACATTATTTATATAATTTTTTACCTCTAATACACCACTATGTCCACCTGCGTTCATCATTCGCTTAGTGAGGTTAAATTGCTTAGTTAAAAATCATCATTTGTGTTCTACTGAAGAAATAAAGTCACCTACATCTTGGATGCGCTGGGGGTAAGCAGATAAACATCAAATTTTCATTTTTGGGTGAACTATCCCTTTAATAAAGTTTAATGAATAGTAATTAAACAATACACATTTATTAAATTGCTTATTAATGTTCACCTTTTGATAACTATTGTTGTGTCTAGTAATCATGTGTCTGATTTAAAATTTTTGAATCCATTTTGGGTTCATGTTAAGCCAGCCATATAATAATTTTTAAGCAAAAGTTGGGTTAAATAAAACTGTCCGGCATGTTGAGTAAAAATTTAACCCAACCGCTGGGTTAAAACAACCCAGTTGCTGGGCTTGTCCATTTTCAACCCAACTTGGGTTGTTTTAACCCAGCATTTTTTAGTGTGTGTGTATATATATATATATATATATATATGTGTGTGTGTGTGTGTGTGTATGTGTATATATATATGTGTATGTATATATATGTGTATATATGTATATGTATATTTATACACTGTGTATGATGTCTATAAATATGACCTATTTAATTTACAGTGGATACCACTTGCTGAATTAAACATACTATGGAATATACAATGGTTATAAACAGTTTAAACCATTTTGCATTCTGTTTTTAAACAATAAGCAATTCTGAGTGTATACTGCGCAGTATGCTAGTATTACAGTCTGAATGAAACCAAAAATGGCTGATATCACCAGTTCTAATTCTGTTTAGTTGCTGCTATGCACAATTTTTTGAGATGTTATTATATAGTTTTGGAACAAACTTCCCAGACTGCTACAAGGATTGTTTTCGAGGAAGATCTAGTCGCTGGATTTGCCAAAATTCACAAGAGATGTTATTTCAGATCTCTGAAATATATTCAAAAGTTTTTAGTAAATGATATCCTTGATTGCATCTAGTTTTTAGGTTTTGCTCTCAAATGTCAGATTATGCTAGATTTAACTGTCCCTTAAAGGATTAGCTCTGAATGAAAAATGAAAATTACCTCAAGCTTTACTCGCCCTCAAGCCATCCTAGGTGTATAAGACTTTCTTCTTTCCGATGAACACAATCAGAGTTAAATTAATAAATATGCTGATGCATCCAAGCTTAATAATGGCAGTGAACGGGATCAACCAGCATGAAGCTAAAGAAAGTACATCCATCCATTGTAAACGTACTCCACACGGCTCTGGGGGGTTAATAAAGGCCTTCTGAAGCGAAGCGATGCATTTATGTAAGAAAAATATCCATATTTTAAAAAAACGCAACGTCAGTTACGTTTTCTTCCTAAGTTGAATACAGAAGGCGGTGGGGTGATTTTCATTTGAAAGTGAACTAATCCTTTAAGATTACTTTACATTATTTGGCCGGAGTAAATTGCAGTGTGGACCACAAGTTTGACTACAGTATGTTAGACTTCATATAGCTTAATCTCTTTTTCTCTCTTCTGTTCAGTGACTCATTCACTCTCTCTTATCTCTATGAATTGCTGTTTTAAAGTCATCATTTTTAGGTGTAATTTTTTTAATCTACAGCTTTAATTCAAAATCAGCCCAGATCAGCGGTGCACACTTCTCCTCCGCTCTCTGCTGATATTTTCCAGTGCCTCCATGCGGTGAACACCTGCTCTCACTCCACGACAGTCTCATGCAGACGTTATAAAGCCAAACAATAAAGATCACAAGTGCCTTTTTTAGCGCCAGACGAGGGGATAGAGTGAAAAGGGAATGGAGACTGAGAGAGAGAGTCCAGAGGTGATTAAAGGTGAAAGCATAGACTGATATATTGCTCTGCCTTACAGCCGTGCCACGGGGCACAAGCCCTAAACAACAGAACCATAGTGCAGGTGAATGTGAGAGTGTATTATTGGTGTGAATGTGTGTTTGATTATACATCTGTCTGTATAAACCACCATTTGTGATCTGACGGCCTCTGACTGACAAACTAAGTCATGAAATGTGGAAGAGATACTTAGTTTGTCTCTTGTAGCGTGTATGTAAATATTTACAGGAAGTCAGGCGGGAACAGGCATTAGGACTGCAGAAACTGGAAGTGGTCTGAAAGAATGTAGAATCATACACTAGCATTTCAGGTCAGCAAGACCTTAAAGAAATTAATACTTTTATTCAATTGAATTCATTAATTCATAATTCATTAATTTGATCCAAAGTGATATTAAAGACATTTATCTTGTGACAAAAGATTTCTATTTCAAATAAATGCTGTTCTTTTGAACTTTCTATTCAAGAAATGTTTCTTGAACACCAAATCATCATATTAGAATGATTTCTGAAGGATCATGTGACACTGAGGACTGAAGTAATGATGCTGAAAACTCAGCTTTGCCATCACAGGAATAATTGCATTGCAAAATATATTAAAATAGTTATTTAAATTGTCATAGTGTTTCACAATATTACTGTTAATTAGTGAATTAGTGAACACAAAAAGATATAAAATGATTTTTAAATATTTTAACTGAACTTAAAGGGATAGTTCACCCAAAAATTTAACTTTTGTCATAATTTACTCACCCTCAACCTGTATAAAATTCCTTGTTCTGCTAATCACAAAGGAAGATATTTGGAAGAATGTAACCAACCAGATCTCGCCCCCAATTGACTGCCATAGTAGGAAAAAAAATACTATGGTCGTCAATGGGGGTGAGATCTGCTTGTTTACAAACATTCTTCCAAATATCTTGAATAAATTCATCTCGAGTAAATGTTGAATAAAATGAAACGTCAATAGAGATGTTAAATGTCAACTACCCATGTGCTCCCATGTGATTTTTTTTTCACAGAATTAACATTAGCATCTTGCTAAGACCTAAGACCTCCAGTGTTGCTCTACATGAAAGTCAAGCATTTTCCTTAATCAAATGACAGGACAGACAACCTAAATTCATTACGTCCTACTAAAGGACTTTAGATTGAGGGTCAATAGGATTGCTCAGTGGAAGCAGCTTTATAAATAACGCCATTATATAAAGCTAAACGACATCTCGTGATGGCCATGCTAATATGACGTGTATTTTTAGATAAGCCTCAGATGCTTTGGGAATCTGTGATGTTCTCCTGTCTAATGCTGTTAATGCCAGAGAGAGCGGCAGAGAGAGTGCCTGAATTCTGGCTCGCTTTAGCACGAGCACCATTAAGACCCAATTAGAGAGCCTCCATTGGCTGTTTGGAGGAAACAAAGGGCAAACGGCTGAGCCGCTGCATTTCCACCGTCACCAATCAAAACAGGAGGCTGGCAGCCTGCCATCCCTCCACTCATCTCTCGCTCGCTCTCTCTCTCTCTTTCTCTTAGGCCATGCGTCCAAAGATTTTGGCAGCCTCTCTTTATCTTCATTTATGCGTTCCACCATCTACAAACACATTTAAGGACAAGCGCACACATACACACGCATCAACACAAACACGTTTAAGGACAATCACGCACATGCACGCGCGTAAAACAAACACACTCGTACATGACCGCCCACCTTGGTGCATACCTGAGTGTAAACAAAAAAGGATTCATGTTGAACACAAATGAGCGTGCTGTAATAGACACTCAACAGCGGTGAGTCTTAAGAAGAAGACAGAATGTTGTTATATTATTATGTTTTTGTGACACACAAAATATTAATTTATATTGACAAATTAAATTGAATATTATAACTTAAAATTATAAATGTGTGTATATAATAAAATAAAATAAAATAAAATAAAATAAAATATAATATAATATAATATAATATAATATAATATAATATAATATAATATAATATAATATAATATAATATAATATAATATAATATAATATAATATATATTTCTGTCATGACAACTCTCAGAGTGTTTGGCATGGTAATGGGTATGACAGTGTTGATATGTTTGGTCTTTATTATTATTATTATTATTATTATTATTATTATTATTATTATTATCAATGTTGAAAACATTGCTGCTTCACATTTTTTAATGATACTATTCAAACATTTATGGTAAGAAAAAGAGAAATTAATACTTTATAAGGATACTTAATAAGGATGCATTAAATTAATCAAAAGTGGCAGTGAAGACATTTATGGTTCATTGACGAATAAGGTTTTTAAAAGTGTAAAAAAACATAATGGAGATAATTAATTTTAAAGTTTTATTAAGTGTTAACAATGAGATTGTGTTTTTTATAATCCATTAACACTGCTTTTGGCACATAGTCATTTATTACAAGATGGACAAAATTTGTCACCAAAAAATTGCAAAAGGACAATCAAACTATTTAGTACAAGTTTTTAAAATATTACAGATAACCAAAGTCAAATCCCTTTTGGTATTTTTTTTTAGCCGAAACTGATGTCTTAAACCATAGTTATTAGTTTGAAAAATGGAATGTAACCAAATTGTGTGCAAACACAACCGTATTTAGCTCACTAAAACAGGACTGAGAACTTTGCAACTCTCCTGTATATGTTATCCCAGAATACCTGGTCTATCAGGTGTCCGTCTCTCTGGATCAGGCCTGTGGCATCTCTAAAACATGCTGCTAGATTAAACCTTTGAGATGTGTCTATCATATCCCCCTCTGTCAAGCCCTGCCTCCCTCATCGATCCCTAAGGCTATCATTGGACGGATGGAGAGAGAGGCAGGAAAAGAAAGAGATGGACTGATAGAGGATAGAGTTGGATCGTGTCTGCTGCGAGATCGATCAGATGGTGTAACGATAAGACATCAGGATTACAGCTGCTCTCCGAGGTGTGTGCGTGTGCGCGCGCGCGTGTGTGTGTGTGTGTGAGAGCAGAGGTTACTTGGCATCACATTCCTCTTTCCCACTGGTCTGCATTGGGTCACTTGAAATCAGGACACTTGGAGATTTGTGCTTAGTCATCAGCTAAACTGGATCAACCTGGCATAACTCAGAATTGTGGGTAATATTTGTGATTCACATAAGAGGGCATTGTTTTTATTAGATAACACATTTACACAACAGCTTCCTTGTCTTAAACCTTCCATGCTGTTGAGGGGTATTTTTAGACTTTAGACAGATTTACTGCAACTTAAAGGATAGTTAACCAAAACTGAACATTCTGTTATTTATTCACCCTCATGTTGTTCCAAACCTGTATGGCTTACTTTCTTCTGTGGAAGTTGAATTTTTTAGGTGAATATCCTGGGCCTTCTCCGTGTAATGAAAGTGATTGAGGACTGATGCTGTTAAGCTAGAAAATGACAAAATTTACCATAAATGCACCATAATTATGACTTGTGTGCTATATTCCAAGTCTTTTGAAATCATGTGATAGTTTTTTTAATGTGGAACAGGCTGAAATGTAAGTTATTTACTGTAGCGATGTACTGTAACTCTCCTTAGCATGTTCATAAGAGAAGTAACCATGTCTGATTTGTGAATTAGTTGTCTTTTTGAATCAGATCTTTATAGCAAATCAGTTGATCTAGTTCATAAAACCAGTCTAAATGATTCATTTGCAAATCAGACTCTACTTCAACCCACTGACTCAGCGATTCAGTCGTGGCAATCAACTTCTCACCTTAGGGGAATTTTATCAGTCACTAGCAATAATTTCTGTCGGTTCCTCATAAAAAACTATTGTATGACTTAAGCAAACTTGGAATATAATGCACAAGTTGTATGAATCACTTTTATAGTGCTTTTTTAGAGTTTTAGTCCACATTCACAGAGGCAAGGATTTTCTTTTTTTGTTTTCCAGAAAATCATACAGGTTTGGAACAGGATGAGGTGAGTAAATATAATTTTTATTTATGTGTGAACTATATCTTTAAGGTCAGCTTGAAACATCCTCTTAAGTTCCAAAATTGGTAAAGAATGCATTTGGAATTTAGTGATGTGCCGTGATTTAGAATGTAGGATCAGTTTTGATTTTCAATGGCAGCAGCACAGATGGGTTAATTTAAGTTTTTGAGGTTCATGCTCTCTGACTGGACTCTGAGGCATCTCCTTCCTGTCCAGCCTGTCAGAGGCATTTCGGCCCCTCTCCATCTCAGCTGTCATCCCCCTCACGTTCCACGGATATTGAAGATGACAGTCTCAGTCCAGCCCAAGAAACTGTGGTCGCATGGTGTCTGTCTTTAACTTGTTAACATGTCCGTGTCCCTTAACGCCCTGCTCCGAATCTAGAGATTTATGGGAGAGATGAGATTCCTTCTCGGGTCAGGACATCCGTCTCCTCCCTTCTCCTCCCACCAAAAACATTCTACGCTGGACACATTCCTCCCTTGTGTAGTCCACCTTACGCCGTTGTTTAGTCATCTTTCCCTCTCCCTTTGCCCCAAAATGAAGGTGTAATTTGAGTTAAGAAGAGTAAAAAGAAGAAATCTACATGAGGCATACTGGAGAACCTCTGATAGATACGCATCACTGCCACTTGCGGTCACTGGCTATGGGTGGCTGCCCTGTTATTTCTACAGTTTTTAAATGGAGTGCTGAATAGGAGGTAGGAGCGAAACAAGAGCGACTGTGTGTTTAAATGTGCTTGTTTAGTGATGTACCTACACTGCCCTCCAAAAGTTTGGAAACACCCCTGGCAAAGTGTGGTTTTGGACGATATCAGCATAAATCCTTCTCATTTTTTGGTGCAAATACATTACAGTAACTTGACATTATCATTGAAGACCAGCAATAATAATTTTCATTTTGATTACATAATAATGTCAGACATGCCCCTTTGCCAGCTGTGATGCCTGGATACTGGTTTTAACTGGTTTTAATAGATTTATAAAAGATTTTTGGGTCAGCACACCTTAATAGCTTCAACAATTCATTGCCAATTAAGTTTAGAATACAATGAACCAATCAGAACCCAGTTTGTCAGATATAGCTGCTAATGGTGGATATTTTGATGAATCGAAAATTTAATTTTTTTTCTATGTATAAACTGTTTATATAATAAAATATGTTTTCGTAGTTTGTTGTCCCTTATCAGTGCAAAATTATCACAAATTAAAAAGGATTCATGCCAATATTGTCCAAATCCCCACGCGTTTCCAAACTTTTGGAGGGCAGTGTGTGTAGCATTTTCTCATGAATGAACCCCTTTAAGTGAATTAAGCATTGAATTGAGATTGACTTTTATGAATGGAACTCAAAATAATTTCCCAGAATACATCACCTGTGTTAAATTTCTTTGAGTTGCAATTCCAATATTCCAGTTTAGCTTCCTGATATTTAAATTCTTTGAATCTGAATTTTGCACACCCTGATGCACTGGGGCAATGCCATTATCCAGGTCGGACTCATCCACTCAGTACATTCCATTAGTCGTAGTTTGTCCCCACGACCTTGTCTTTGCCAGCACTTTTCGAGCTTTGCTAACGCAAGTGGTATTTCCAGCATCATTGGTTGGCTTGCATTAACCGCCATTACCAGCGTCATTAACTCTGCCAACATAATGTTTCCTCATCTGAATGAGAATAACACCTAGCGGCAATAACTGTAAACGGTGAGCAACAAAGTTTTCTCTCTGGAGACGAGTCCTGCTCGTACCTGAGTGCATGCCGACTGTAATTACAGTAGGTGCATGATGGTCGGTGTAACCCAGACGGTCGCTAACCTTAGGGATGCACTGTCCAATCCCCTTCTGTTCATTCTATTTTCAGAGCAAATCCCAGCATCTCCCATGGGGTTAGGGAAGGACATGCTCTCTTGTGTTGTAGGGCACAGTGCTGGTCCGCTACAGTGTTCGCAAGCATGAATATCCTTCCCGCTGCCTGGAATGGGTCATCCTTGGCAGCAGTGGCACCCCTCGCTGGGTGAAGGATGAGGGGCACCGTTGGGCAGCAATGCGGGGCAGTAGGGGTCATGGCCACTTTTGTTTCTGCTAATGAGCCCAGTCTGTCGGCCAGAACGGGGAGGACGTCTCCCGGGACACTTTGTGCATTGTGCGGTCGACTTTGTCTGGGACGATTAGGGATTGTTTGTGCATAAGGCATTGAATTGCAAGGCATTGTATGCGACATTTGGTGTTGGCCATGTCCATGTGAGCGGTTTTTCTGTACAAAGGAGTTAAGAGCTGAAAATGATTTTCCCTCAGGTCCTCTATATTTTCCGACCGCTCTTCAAGCAGCACAAGCGCAGGGACTCATCCTGCGATATATCTGTATGAGTGTGGGCCTCTGGCTGATTCATTAGCACTGAAAATACAGTATATGGCCTTTAATGACCCAAAGGACTATTGAGCAATGGATTGGTATTGCAGAAGATTAAGACGAGTGAAAATGCCATACTGGCCGCCATCGCCTCCCACTCACTAACTACTTGAATAACTCTGTCTTTTTCTTATCTCTCCACACAGCCTCTGCAGATAGATGACAACTTTTGTGGCCAGGACTTCAACCAGCCTTTAGGGGGCACCACTACGATCGAGGGGATCCCTTTATTCCTGGACAAAGACGATGGGATGACGTCAGTGGCGGCATATGATTATCGTGGCCACACCGTAGCCTTCACCGGCACCCGTAGCGGCAGGATGAAGAAGGTGAGTCGCATGCTTAATTTTTGGTTAAGGTGATGCGATTGAATGTGCTCGTTTGAGGTCGGATGTGGATGTCCGTAAAGGTTTCGGGATGGTGTCTTTGTCGGACAGAAGTAACTTTGTGTTTGAGAGGGACAATAGAATAGTGTAGAACAGATTTTCTTAGATTTTCATCATAGTACTCAGTGATTTCAGTAGACCACCATGTTGTTAAGTGGTACAGTATCTTTAAAAATAGACTTTAAATTTGAACACTAATGCAATCGTTTGTAATAACATTTGTATTCTTTGAAATATATGTAAATACCATCGTATATGAGATGCGGAAATCATTCAGTAAAATGGTTTATATCAAAGTACAAAGGTAGTACTATCTGATACCATCAGTGAATCTTGGTACTGCCACAGTAATGTTTTATAAAAGTATTTGTATTAGAATACTAATAGTGGGGCACATTTGCTCTCAAGAATATGAAAACAAGCCGCATGCACACACTCTTCTACACAAACGTGCTTGTGCTGAAGTATGCAGTAATCCTGTCTCAGTCCTTGTATATGACCCCGGTGTGATGTCTAAACCGCTGGCTGGATATAGGTTGTGCGCGGGGGTGGTGAGGGGGAATCAGCGGATGTCGAGTGATATCCCATGATCGGAATCACATTTCTCCTCCACCTTGCTCTTCCTGTAGCGGCCCCAAGTTGGACAGCACTGCTTGTGTCATTAGACAGAAATCAATGGCCCGTGTGCAAATACACTGTGTGTGTCTAGGTTCCAAATGAGGTGAAAGCTAGAAAGTACAAATGTTGATGGCATGTGTCAGTTAATTGAGTACCGATCTTGTGCGTTTCTCTCACCAACTTGTTCCTGTTCCTTTCATTGCTCGACCACCTCAGCCAATCTAGTTACTTTGCAGAGCCTTAGCCAAATATGTCTGAGCTCTCAAGAGCTGAGCTGTAAGAGATGGACCAGCTCTGGATCTTGGATGTGTGTTTGTGCCGGCGGTGCTGTTTTATTGCTATTCATTTAGTGCTAAAGTGTGGGTCTGGCCCTAATGAAATGTAAAGCTGTAGTCTATTGACGTGGGCTCATTGTAATTCCTCTAGTCTTTCGGTTGCTGCAAGGCCTTATTGATTCATCTGTATGAATATATAATCAGGGGCCTAAATCTTAGTGGCTGCAGACAGCTGTACGAGTGTGTGTGGGTTTGTGTTAATGTTTGTGAAGCAAAGGCTCATGATGGGCTGTTAGACTGTGACATGGAAGATCGTTTGGTTCAGTTGTAGTGATGGTTTCAAGGTTTTCCTCTTATGTTTTCAATCGCTTTTTTCATTCTATCTATCTATCTATCTATCTATCTATCTATCTATCTATCTATCTATCTATCTATCTATCTATCTATCTATCTATCTATCTATCTATCTATCTATCTTTCTGTCTGTCATTCTATCTGTCTGTCGTTCTATCTGTCGTTCTGTTGTTCTGTCTGTCATTCTGTCTATCTATCTATCTATCTATCTATCTATCTATCTATCTATCTATCTATCTATCTATCTATCTATCTATCTATCTATCTATCTATCTATCTATCTATCTATCTATCTATCTATCTATCTATCTATCTTTCTGTCTGTCATTCTATCTGTCTGTCGTTCTATCTGTCGTTCTGTTGTTCTGTCTGTCATTCTGTCTATCTATCTATCTATCTATCTATCTATCTATCTATCTATCTATCTATCTATCTATCTATCTATCTATCTATCTATCTATCTATCTATCTATCTATCTATCTATCTATCTATCTATCTATCTATCTATCTATCTATCTGTCTTTCATTCTATCTGTCTGTCGTTCTATCTGTCGTTCTGTTGTTCTGTCTGTCATTCTATCTATCTATCTATCTATCTATCTATCTATCTATCTATCTATCTATCTATCTATCTATCTATCTATCTATCTATCTATCTATCTATCTATCTATCTATCTATCTATCTTTCTGTCTTTCATTCTATCTGTCTGTCGTTCTATCTGTCGTTCTGTTGTTCTGTCTGTCATTCTGTCTATCTATCTATCTATCTATCTATCTATCTATCTATCTATCTATCTATCTATCTATCTATCTATCTATCTATCTATCTATCTATCTATCTATCTATCTATCTATCTATCTATCTATCTATCTATCTATCTTTCTGTCTGTCATTCTATCTGTCTGTCGTTCTATCTGTCGTTCTGTTGTTCTGTCTGTCATTCTGTCTATCTATCTATCTATCTATCTATCTATCTATCTATCTATCTATCTATCTATCTATCTATCTATCTATCTATCTATCTATCTATCTATCTATCTATCTATCTATCTATCTATCTATCTATATATATATCTGTCTTTCATTCTATCTGTCTGTCGTTCTATCTGTCGTTCTGTTGTTCTGTCTGTCATTCTATCTATCTATCTATCTATCTATCTATCTATCTATCTATCTATCTATCTATCTATCTATCTATCTATCTATCTATCTATCTATCTATCTATCTATCTATCTGTCTGTCTGTCTGTCTGTCGTTGTATCTGTCTGTCTATCATTATATCTATCGTTATATGCCAAAAGCTTGGTTTCCATCGAAGGATTTATTTTTTTTTTTTTTGCAAAAAAAGGGTTTAGCGCTTCAAAATGGTTACTAATATAGCTGATGGAAATGCGACTTATCTATAAAATTTTTCCAATGTCGACAATCTTTTTTCATTTGTCTTTAGCACATAATTCTATATCGATACTTCAACTGTCACAAAAATTACTTTGGAAAAAAAAATTGTCAAGAAAAAGAGCTTTAACACAAATAAATGTGATGTCACATGACAGAATTTGCCTATATGCAGAGTCCACTTTCATGTTGTGTTGCTCCTGTTAAACCACCATTTTTTTTCTGTACAAAGGTGCTTTAATATAATATAATATAATATAATATAATATAATATAATATAATATAATATAATATAATATAATATAATATAATATAATATAATATAATATAATATAATAAAATATAATGCAGGTTGTTTATGTGTCATGTATGTGTTTATGAGATGTATTGTATGACCCTGCTAAAAGTGCCAGTGCACACAAGAGGTCAATGTCAGTGATTTTATAGAATCCACTAGTGGGGGTTGCAGGAGTGAAAATCTCCATAAAAAAATCCTCTTGGCATAAATGTCTGCCACCTGACTCCTCCAACCTCAAGTCTCAGCTTGACTGACTCTAAATTGAAGACAACAGCTAATAAAGCGGGTTGAAAATGCGTTGGATTTAGACATTTGTACATCTGTATGTGATGAGTTAATGTGCAAACCGGCATGTGGTCAGATGTGGCGACACGTAGCGGCTAACAATTAAAGTGCTTGTGAATAACCAATCATTCACGTTCATGTAATGTCCATCTACCCGCCTCTGCGGTCCTGATCCTCAGGTGCTAGTGAAGATCTCCCTTGGAGAAGCTAAATGCTGGTGGAGGGCTACAGGTCACTTATCATTTAGCACGTTAGCGTGGCTAATTAGCATGTTAGCGCATCCACACGTGTACCCCCTCCACTGCTGAAATGTCACTTTAATTAAGAAGCATGATCTGATTTGAGCTAATTTGCCGAGCGAATGGTAATTACAGATAACATTTGGAAGCAATGAGCAAGAAGGAAGGCTTGTGGGGTGGGTGTGGGGGGGGGGGGGGGCTGCGTTGTCGCGGCAGGAAGTGATTTCTCCTTGTGGAAATCTCGCCTGATTGAGAACGATTAATGATTGACAACATCTTGTAGTCCTCGGCGGGAATGTCGGAAGCCGTGATTGGTGGCAGTGATTAGGGAGCGTACAGCAAGGAACGGAACGAATCCTCAGAAGTTTGTTGCATGGTCAGTCGGCATTATGAAGCGTCACGCCTGTGAGGGACAAATAAGAGGAAGACTGACCGTAGCATGTCGCAACTGTGATTTTTCTTCAGTGGTGACTTTTCTTAGCATCTAATATTCTCATTGTCAAGGTGAAGCTGAATCTGTGCCAGTACAGATAGCTGTTCATTTTACACTTTCTCTCACACAGACAAAATAAATGTCACATCCAGCTCCTCTCTTATAGCGGGCACTGTGCCCGTGTTTCTGTCTCAATCTGTGTCTATTCTTTGTTCTTCTTCTTGAGCAAGTAAAAGATCATCTTTATCATTTTGTCATACTGTCAGTTTCTGCCTCTGTGTCCTGACTGAATCCTAAAAACTTACCATTATGAAACTGATATTTTTTATTTATAAAAATCGAATGTAAATATTTCATATGTTTAATGTTCATTTTATTATTCCATTTTTATTGAATTATCTATCTAGCTTTATTCTAAATCTAAAAACCTAGTGTGTTGTCTACTTAGATGGCATTTTAAAGACCCTGTAAAATCAAAAATGAGTTGCTGTTTTTATTCAATGTCATTAATTTTAAGCAGATATGCAAGTTTAAATATTTGTCTTGTCTTTGTTTCGTTCACTGCTGAAACAAGTAGTCTAATTAAAAGTGGACTATTTTCACTCATTTTTGTGTTTTAGGTATTTTTATGCTTGTCAGTGTTGTGTTATTAGCTTAGCAACATGCTAATGTTACTCGCTAACAGTCAAATGTAAGTCAGGTTTCCAGTGCGCTTTAAGTGAGAAGGGCTATTTATGTCGCATGTGAGTTATATAGGTTCAAATTCTGCAGCATATGTCTCCTTAGAAGGTAGCTGCATATCTAGGGAGAAGGCAGAAGGCAGCTCGCTAAGCAATGTGTATACGTATGTGTACCCTGGTTCTATGTGGCCATTTTAAGCACTGGCAGATGGGTTTGATTGAAAGAGCCCCTGGCTATGAAGCTCATTGGACATCTGTGAGGAAAGCTCACTTTCAACCAGGTGCTCACAGGTTTTTTTTCCCCCCTCAAAGTCCTGACTTTGCTCAGAAGTGCCCTTGAGTAGCACTTAACCTATGAGTCCAGGGGGGGAATATGTACCCATGAATGAATCTAAAATTAGCCTGTAATGGATGCCGATGGTATATAAACATGTTCAGGCTATTGCGAAGCGAATACCAATAAGCTATCATCGTACGAGCGAAGGATGCTGTGTTAGCATAAAAGTTTATACACCCTCCAAACAGCTTGTGTTTATGTGCTTTGTGTCTTCGTAAACCGAATGACGGTAATGTCGGGTATTCTCTCATTTTCTGCCTCATTTGTTTAATGCTGCGATGAGGTAGCCTGTGTTTCTTTGACAGCTGTGGATATCCAGTATGCAGACATGACTCCATCCCGCAGCAATGGACACTGTCAAGTGGAACAGAGGGTCACTGATGTGTGATGGCCGCTTGTGCTCTCCAGCAGAGCTATAGACTGTGTGTGTGTGTGTGTGTACGATTGTTACCAGATGCCAGCAGAGGATGTGACCAGCTACATTCCTAGGATGCTGCATGCCAGCTTTTGCCACAGCTGTGTCCAGCGCAACTGTGCACAACCTCACCTGATGCCAGGGAAGGACAGCTGCCCGCCCAGTGGCATCTGCAACCGCCCCTGACGTCATCCCCGTTGTTTGACAACTGCGGACACGCCTCCATCCTCCACCCGCAGCGAAGGGCCGAAACAGCTGCTCACTTCCATTCCTCTCATTGGCGCCATCTGCCCGTTCGTCACAACAGACACGGCACTCTCTGTGGTCAGTCACACGCATTAACACTGAACTCTCGATCCCTGCAGTCTGCCCTCATGCGCTTGCCACACTTGTAGGGGCCCAGAGTGTCCGCCTGAACATCTAAGACGGTTCGAGCTGGACAGACGTGATGGATGAAAAAATGAAGATTGTACAGATAAAATGCGGACACATTTTAAGATTTTTAAAACTGGTAACACTTTACTTGAATTTGTAATTATTAGTGTTGTTTGCTATGGTACTATTAGCATAACTATTTTTAACAGCTAATTTTCATTTTAATAATTAACATTTTATGGTGTGGTTCAATTTGTATAGCTAACCTAAAAAAAAAAAAAAAAAAAAAAAAAATATATATATATATATATATAAGAAACAAATTTAACAATGAACAATATATTTACAAATTAACAAGTTAATAAATTGCCTTTATTAATTAATAAATGCAAATTTAATTGAAATGTTAATGTTAATTGAACCATATTGCAAAGCGATAATAATAAAAACATCGATACAATTCTTCTTAATAAAATAATAATATAATAACTTTATTATAATATTTAAAATATAGAAAACGTATTAATTCATGCAAATGTAATTGAAATGTTAATGAATTTAACTATAACGCAAAGCAGTAATAATTGTTAAAATATTTTTAATAATAATAAGAAAAATATTTAAACTATATAAAACAATATTATGCTGATATATTGTTTATTATTTTGATAATAATATTATATAATATTGATATTAATATAAATAATACAGCTTGTCATGTAAAATAATTGTAGCCATAATAACAATGCATTGCCTATTCATGGTTACATCTTTAAATAGTATAATGGATTGTAACACATGACATTTTAAAGCATGACATGATTTAATGTGATTTAATGGATTATACTTCTGTAACCATCTAAATCTTTAACCATTTAAATCTTTAGCCATGTAAGGTAAGACTACGTATAAGATGTATTATAACTATTTACGAGAAGTGAATTGTTACCAATAAGGATTATATGAAAATTGTGTTTCTGTTAGTATATCAACAGTGAGTCTGTGCAGGCTCTGTGTGCTTATTCCGGCAAGTTCTTGAAGCCCAGATCACAGAATGACTGGATGAAGCGCTGTCTGCGAGGAGGTCTTGGTGTTCTGGCTGCCAAAGTCTTTGTCACCAGGGCAGCTCTCCCTTGGGCTCCGTTGTTGTGGAAACTGAGTGTGTCATGCATCTCATCTGCATATGCAGGGTGTCTGCCATCTCTTCCGTCTCTCTCTCCGTTTATGGAAGCACCTCACGCAAGTGTCCTGCCAGCCCTCCAGAATTCTAATGCGCTCCCCTGTTTGTTACGTTTCATGATCAGAGGCGATACGTTTGGCCCCTCCGGGACCTCCTTTCAAGGCTGTCTGAGAGATGACACTTGGTAGGAAAGTTCTTCCTTGTAACTTTAAAGATAATGACTTCTTAATGCTGCCAGACCCTTATTTTCTCTACAGACCTGCTGCAAGTGATTATGGGAGAGAACAGTAATTTTGTCTGCCACCTTTTGTGAAGCTCAGTGGAGTTCCTTACATCGTACAATGCCTAAAGATGGCAATGTCACATCATATATACACGTAGATGGTTGCATTGTTTTCACTCAAGCACAATCAAACGAAAATCCTCTCATCATTCAATGGTACCGCACTAGCATGTTTGTGGAAGATAACACCATATAGACCCTGAATGTATGCCTAAAGGCAAGAA
Source organism: Chanodichthys erythropterus (assembly GCF_024489055.1). Taxonomy (NCBI): domain Eukaryota; kingdom Metazoa; phylum Chordata; class Actinopteri; order Cypriniformes; family Xenocyprididae; genus Chanodichthys; species Chanodichthys erythropterus. The sequence continues at coordinate 30,090,065 of NC_090240.1, forward strand.
AGAACACAGCGTCTTTATTCCTCATCATTTCCACGGGAGGAAATCTGTCCACCCAAGAAAAACAACAGAATCAGGAGACACCGGATAGTGGCTTTCCCATGACTGCTGGCCAGGCACGACATTGTGAATGAGAGTCTGTCTCTTCAGTTTTGTTCTTCTTTTAAGTGGCCACCATCGTGTCACAAGGCTATTGGTGGATAATCTGTAGCTTCTGGTATGAGATTAGACCCTTTGAAGCTTCATTAAGGTTAAGATTTGGAGAGGGGTTAGCAGTTAGCTAGCCACCCTTTAGCAACCCGTTCCTTTTGAAATAAATGCAGTCAATTATTTGCTGTAATGTTGTTTCAAACTACTATGATTTTCTTGGTTTAGTGGAAAAGAAACTGATATTTCCGATAGGGATTCACAATATATTGGCCGGTATTAGATTGATTGATTGAAAACATGAAAAATATATTGGTATCAACCAGAATTTTGATATTGATGCATCCCTAATTTTGAAAACTTTCAAGCAGTTCTTTTTCATACAATGAAAATTGATTGTTGTTTTCACTGACAAGCTCTGAAATCAACAAAAATAAATTTAAATCATTATTTGCTGAAAATTAACATGTTATAGTTCTCAAATCTCATTTGCTATGTACACATACACACCAGTCACTCAAGATGCTTTGCACCAAACCTGATTTTGGCAAATTTGTGGCAAATTCATAAGAATTTTTGAACATTTTCATATAATCTACTGAAGCCCCACAGAGTGTTAGGTTTAGGGGTGGACCTTCATGCTTATTTTTTTCATACAAATAGTACATGAAGTCGCCAATTCATAAAATAGTTACTTTTTCTCATGAAATCGGGTTGGTTTCCTAGTTTCAAGTCTGAGCCTCTTGAATTGTATGATGCTTTCTAGTTGAGTTTATCATATCAAAGACCTCAGTCTCTTGTGACCTCCATGGCTTGGTTTCTCTTGAAGCTCTTGAGATGCTAATCAGTGCACTGTAAAGGAGAGGGGGCCATTCCAGCCTCAGACAGGCTATTGGGGGCCTCAGCACTTCCAGACATAGTGATTATCAAGTAGGCATCAAGTCCCTTGAGAGGACCCTGCAATCAGGACGGAGAGGCCCTCTGACACGAACCCATAGACACTCATGGGTTTGCTTACACGCACAACACACCTGCTGCCCGGACTCATATGAATGCTCGCTAGCCACTCACAATCTTGAATTAGGAGCTCTTGGCATGTAAGAGTGGGCCTTTCCATTTGAGTTTCAAAGTCAGAGGGGTGAAGAGGCAGTGGACACACACTTACACACACACACACACACACACACACACACACACACACACACACACACACACACACACACACACACACACACACACACACACACACACACACACACACACACACACACACACACACACTTACATTTGGTTTCAACAGAATTGTAAGTCTGTCATAAAAGGAAGCCCAGGGATATTGAGGCCACATCTGTAAAACGAACCAGTCTTTCATTTGAATTTTTCTTCCGCTGAGTGATTTAAAATTCTTTCTAAAAACTGTGAGAGAGCGCGATAAAGTGCAAAAAAGCAGAAAGATTTGAAAGGGAAGGACAAAGAGAGGGAAAAAGAGGGATCGCTCCATCTGTAGACCCTCCCCGTGCCAAGATTCATTATGTCTTCATTGGTGCAAGATTACCGTGCATGATATCAGGATGTTCCTCTCAGCATCTCAATGGGTTGGAAGACAGCCTCCTCCCTCTGCACAAGCCCCATGTCTTTCTTCGACCCTTTCAGCCCATTGTTGAGGAACGATCCCGGCTGTGGAAAGCCATGCGACTGGAGTGTAATCTCCATGTGTGCGGCGCACATGCGAGCGGCCCTGCTCTTTCATGGTCAGACGTTCCCGTAATTAAAGTATACCAACTTGGCATACGTCCTGACAGGCTTCAGTTCTGTGCATTTGTATTTCAGTGTGTGTGTGTGGCTCATCCACTTTATCCACCACCGTCCTCCCCCTCTTCTCCACTCCCTCCTATGTGGGCCACCCTGATCTTCTGTGGCAGGCTGTGGTGTTTGTATGACTAGCTTTCTGGCTCCAAGCCCTGGAGGAAGCGTGGCTGGGGCCCACATTAGCCCTCTGTGGCCTCGCATATGTGTGAAGTGAAAGGGATTGATAGAAAATGGAAGTGCACACTTTCTAAGAGACCCTCATTGGCTAGAAGAGACACACGTCCTCCCATGTCACTTTTAAACCACTACAGACAGTAATGATGTGGTCCCTACCACACACATGTAGATAACTTGTAATTTACCAACCCAACTGGTGATCGTGAATATGCATCTTTTTAGTACCATCTGATGCAGTCTTTGTACCATGGTGTTGCCACAGTAAGCATATCCATTTGTGTTGGAGAGGCATGTTGGATTTTCATTGACAGCCATTACAGTGATCATCTCAGGTGGCCTCTTTATTTCTGTTTACATGTGAGAATGCATTTATACTGAGGCTAGGGGTTGATTAAGGTCTGTCTGTGGGCTGTTGAGCTGTTTTAAAATAAAGGGGCCCTAGTCTGTGTTAGTGACCATCTGAGAAGAGCGTGAGATGTTTTGCCTTTGATATCACACAGTGGCCCTTTGTGCTCTAAAATGAGCGAGGTCAAAAGCAGGCCAAAGATGACCGTGTGTGTGTGTGTGTGTATGTGTGAGAGCATGTGAAATTATAATATGCAACACTTAGATCACATCCCTTCCCATAAACAGTGAACACCCTTCTCTCTTTTTTTCCCACAAGCCCCTCTGTAGATGATCAGAGTTCAGCTTTGTCTCTTTCCTAACATGATCATAAACAATATCCCCTCCATCTTCATTCCAATCACACAGAGTCATGCAGTGTTTCCATTAATCAGACCCGCAGGGTTTGGTGGGGGGGGAGGCTGGCTCTTAGAAAACATTCGGATCTTTAACTCCTTCACTCAGTTCCAACACGGATTACTGAATCTTCATCACAACAAAGTGAATATTGTGAGCGCTGAGCTCCGGACATCTCAGATGACAGGAGTTATGCAGCGACCACCACGCACACTCACATACGCAAACGTGCACAAGGGCAGGGCGTGACTGAGTGCGATGAAGTTTCATTACATTAAATGTCATCTTTACGTAACCTCATGCCACTGAGTTAATCACTTTAGTTTATTTCCAGCCCCCGAGCGAGCTTAGGCCTGCGCTCAGTTTCATCCGGTGTAATGCTAGTACTCAATTTTCTTAAGAGGTGGGTGATTCTCTTGTGATGTGTTGACTTTTTGACCCCCTGTGGTCATGACCCTGGTTGTCTGTGCTTCCCTTGATGATAATTGAGCTTACCCGCAGGACTAGTGTCTAGTGGTCACGCGTTGCACTTGATAAAGGCTTAATGCAATACTTTAGCTATAAAAGTTAAAGAGAATTGGTTATATCTCTCCTGATATTTGCATTTCTGCCTATGTTCTTTTGACTTCATGTCTGCAGCCGCCCAGTAAGGTTATGGACGTATGCTTATACATATATATATATATGTACATGGGCGACATTTGACTCTCGAGTTAGGGGGGGCAAGAATTTATTTATTTTTTTGCAGGTAAACATCTTTTTGTACCTGCATCAGCAAATTATTCGCGGAAGTTTTAAGCAAACAAGTTTAAGTTTGCTTGTTCTTTTTTTTTTACTTATTTATTTAATAATTCACTTAATTGTATTATCACGGGAAATGACGCGGACGATATCTGGAATCAGAGTTCATCATTTTGCGAGCAACTGATGATAAAGAAAAATGTCATATCGCAATATTGATAATAGGTATTACGATTTTAAACCATGAAGCCGAGCCAGTTGATATCACACAAACAATGAGCAAACTTTGCGTGAGAGTTATGCGGATGAAGTCTCACTAGAGAACAGTAGCGTCTCCTTGCCATAAATATAGGTAGGGCAGATTCTGGGTGTTAACGCTAGTTTATTATAAACATTTTAACCCAACCTGCTGGGTTTGTCCATATTTTACCCAGCTTGGGTTTTTTTTTAACCCAGCATTTTTTAGAGTGTAGTTTATTATAAACATTTTGCAAGCTTTATATTCTAATCGCTGAACACATCAGACACACTTTTGGCAGAATTCGAATGTCCTTGCGTTATTCAGCCTGAGGGTGGCGCTCTAATGATGATCGACAGACTTTAGTACACACAACACACAAAATCTTAGAATTGTATTTATTGCTTCCGAATTTTGTTTGTAGAATATTGTTTTAGAATAGTTATGTAGGAATTCGAGAAATGAGCACGTTTAAATTAAAGGGTTTATACCCTCATTAATGTTATACGCTACTCCACATAGGAAGAACAGACATGCCAAACAGTTACTGACCTGATGCAGACACATATCTGAAGCGGACTGATATCGTCTTGGTCTGGAGCGAGGTGTACGTGAGGTGTCTTTAACGTGGAAATAAGCGGGGCAGCCAGAAATCTGTCACTATGGCTCTCTATGAGAGGGTGCTGCAATTAAATTTTTCACCACAGATTTACATAGGAAAGTTGTGTGGCGCTGTAGAGCTGGGATGGGGCTTCCCCGCTTAGTATTATGAATACATGCCTGTCGAATCCATGCGCTACAATTTAATATATCCAGCTCACTTTACGACTTAAAGTAGTCTAGAAAATCTGAAAATTATTTGTTGCAGAATGCTGAACACATTTATAATGTATTATTAATTCAGTGTACATAGGGGTAGGCCTATTAATATTTTGGTAAGGCTCTGCCCCACCTGCCCATACAGAGCCGCGGCTGGTACAGAAACTGAAAGTAAAAACTGAGCTTTTGGCATCTTTCGGCACATATCCTCTTAGAGACTATTAATTTATTTTCTTAATATTTCTCTTGTGGTCCATAGTGAGGAAAAAAATGTAAAATTTTACGAAAATAAACTAGTTGTTTTTTAAATGAGGAGTATCCAACTAATCTTTTATCCTCACTCACAGCGCATCGGTTATGCGGTGATGCGCTATGATATTGTGGGGCAAATTAATTACAATATTATCTGAATAATAAAAGTAGCATAATAATAAGAAGAAGAATTTAATAGCCCTGCGTGCCCCGTCCGATATACGCCACTGTGAAGGGATAAATGGCGTTCGGGCACGGCATCAAAGCGATTAACTGTTTTATCCAAATCCACATGCATGGACCGTCCAATGTTCAGTACTGCATGTCTCTTGTATCTGATGTTTATCATGTGTTTTCAGAAACGTTTACTAGACTGTGGATTAGCTTTGACTCTCTGAATAGTGGCCGCGTTTTTTGTGACCACGGTCTTTCCGCGCTCACGGGCAAAGGACTCAGAGTAGGCTATCTTTGAAAAGCTCGCGCTCAACTGTGCGCGAGAAGGAGCGATGGAGCTGTAGCCTGCCCGAGAAATTATAATATATATATATATATATATATATATATATATATATATATATATATATATATATATATATATATATATATATATATATATTAACCGCTCCAAATTGTAGTGGACGAGCTGACGGCTCACATCGGGAAAAATTATGGGGGGGCAACTGCCCCCCTTGCCCCCCCAATGCCGCCCATGTATATATATATATATATAATATCCTCTGCACAGTCTTGCTTCTTGCTTTATCAAAAATCAGTAGGCAGCTCTGAGGTCTCTCTGACATTGGCACTTCCTTTTTATCCTTCCTCTACTTCTTCTTTGAAGACTCAATTGTTCGTAGTGCACTCAGGGAGCCATCTAGCATTAGTTTTCCTTTGATGAAAATAGCTCAGAAGGGTTAATCCAGCAGATTAAAGCAGATTTCCTTGCACTGGAAATGAATAGATAATAGTTTGAGCTTTGATACATTTGAAAAGAGGGATTAAATGCTTCGTTTAAAGTCTATGAGATACATCGGGAGGTTAATTGTTTCCCAATAACATATTTATCCCTCCATTTGTTAGCACAATTGGGATGAATCGCTAAATTACTCTCTGTCCTGTGTGCTCATTTTTTTTCATTGTTTTTTTTTTTTTTTTTTTTTTAGATGCCAAGATTGGAGTTATTGACCAGCAGTCTATTGTGCCAGGATTGGATTTGACTCACTGATCCAAGCCACTAAGTTTGACAAATAAACCTTTTCGGATATGTTAAAGCTCTGCCTATCCAAAAGGCCTAACGTGAAATTTTGGCTCTGTCTCAAATGCCAAATGGTGCACTTTATGTGTACTTGCAGTCTAATAACTTTCACTTTCACATATCTTTGAAGTTTACAAGACTGTAGGGTGTCCCATTTTGTCTTTTTTTTTTTATTATTATTATCGAGACGGGTACTCGTGATCTGTCCCTTGAGAAACCTACACCGGTTGTGGAGTTTAAGGTGGACTTCTATCCAACAGTCTGTGAGATATTACATAAAAAAGTGGACTCAATAGAGGATTGCAAATGGCTGGGGGCAGCATTTGGGACAAGGTCTGAAGGTCACATTTTAATCACCAAATAACTTGGCTTTTCCCCACACTTTATTGTTCACTCGCTCAGGTATGCTTGTTTTGTTTTCTCTTGCACACTCGCTCCTGTCATTTCTCATTCTCCTCCTCCACCTCTCCCTTTTTTTCTCCTCTCACTTCATTACAAGCTGTTAATTTATTTGGCTCTATTGACCTCTGTGCTGTGCCCTCTCCTTTCAGACAAAGAAGGTGGAGAAAAATGACAAGAACAAAATGGTCTTGACTGTAGATTACTGAAATATGACTCCATTTTTTTCCTCAGTGTGTCTGCCTTGCATTCACACAACAAAATTCACTTTGGGAAACCCATGCCAAGAATGTACCACAAAGACTGATGTGGGCTGTGTCAATAGCTCTTGTTTTTGGCTTGTCTAATTGAGAGCGAGGCAGTGCAAAGGATAAGCGAGATAACCCGTGACTCCCTTCCCCCCAAAGGCCATCTGGCTGGGCTCAGCACCACAACTCTCGGAGCTGGCTTGGACTGAAATCCCGGTACCTAACTGCCATACCTTAACCTTTGCAGGTCTTAACTGTGTGACCCTCTTCTTTCCTTGTCTGTCCGCCAACTAGCACCTCTGTAGATCTTCTCCAGCAAGCGGGAAGGCATTAGACACAGAGTGACAGGGGCAGAGGGGTGCTTCTGGATGAGTAGGCAGAAACATCCTGACAGGATGACAGCGGCTGCCACAGCAGCAGGTGCCCGTCACCTTTTGGCCCGCTGCGGCTGGTCCTGCCAGGACCCATGGCACTTCCACCTTTCTAACCCTCACCTCCCTAATTGAGACCCCAGCAGTCTCTTGGCACGTTCTCCTCCGCCAGCCCTTCCGCCCTGCACGACGGATACATTTCCCAAATGTGTCTAACAGTGTTCATACTGATGGCTATATTAGTTTTCCAGCCAAATCCTGTACAATCTCCAAATTGGATGCCAAGAGTCGTGCATCTTAACTATGCAGGGACACCCGAGCATGAAAACATATAACATAGATCTACTAATGATATTGTCCATTTGAAATAAATTTGAAGTGTTTTGATGAAGTTTTATGATCTATGTGGAGTAGAACTCAGGAGGAACATGACCAGCAATTAGGAAGAATATGGGCTTTTGCACCGAATAGTTCTAGGAGCTAGCCACTAGGATAGTTCCCAGAGAACTAATTCCCCCGAGCCATGTTCCTGGTTGCATTCGCATCGACAGTAGGAACTCTGAAGTGGCCGACAGCGCCGTCTTTAAGTTCGGCATTTACAAACGTCAAAAACCGGTGGATGGAGGACACCATAATTGGAGCTGCGTTTGTTTTGTGCCGTGGGTTTCGTGATAATGGAGATGGAATGTAAACGCATAATTTACATGATTGAAAGAGCAAAAAGTGGGGCTAAGAGACAAAATCCCCTATGACAACTTGCAGTGTTATATCATCGAGAGTGAGAAAAGAATACAACCCTGCAGACAACAGGGTAAATCACTGTTTTCCATGGAGTAAGTATACATTTACATGGCTTTTTAAAAATGCCGGGTACCGGTGTTTGACATGGGTTTGGCCAATCAATGTACGCTATAGAGCTGGTTTAGACCCTACTCTGAAGTAGGAGCTAAATTAGTTCCCCCAAAAAGAGTTCCTAGTTACTTGCGGTGCGAACATGCCAGAATCTGGGTACATCCGCCAATAGTTTTAGGAAAAGGTTCCTCTGGTGCGAAAGCCCCTATTGTTTCTTCATTGGTACTTAAAAAATGCTTTAATGCAGATGTTTGAGTGGCTTCAGTAAGCAAAATATTTTTTTTGGCTTCTTTGTATAGTTAGTCACCAGTTTTGTGTTTTGAATGCTGGTCCCCAACATTGGTGTAACTACCTTAGTTGACCAACTTTACAAGCTTTTCACAAGAACCAGACCAACAGTTTAAGCTAGTCATTTTTGCAGAGACACTTTTCTTTCTCTGTTTGTCTGAAGAGCCTCAAGCTTAATGTGTGTGGCCTCTTTGTTTAACCTCTTGACAGTCCTGGCTGACAGTTTGAGAAGGCTCACTCAGTGTAAATTGTCACATCTGACACTAAACCCCTCTGTGTCTGTTGGGCCTGGCATCATCTCTGAAGATGCCACAACCAGTCAGATCTCCATCTCCATCTTACTCAATCCCTGATTCATCTCACCGTCCTTCACTTTACGTGTATAGGATCCATACTGACCGTTTTGTATCAACAGCTGTGGTTTGTTCTTTATTTGATTGTGTGTGGAAGTAAGGTTTGCTAGCTCTTTTTTTGTCCTCCTAAATAACCAACAATGGGCTTGGACTTTATAATGGCTCCATTGGATATAGACGTAGCATTATGCAAATCCAGAAGTATTTTGTTAGTGTGCTATCTTAGAAATATAGAATTTGCTGGCATATTTGATTGTAGAATTTGCCTAGTCATACTTTTTTCCTACTTAAAAAAAAGAAATGAATAGTATTTTGACATACAACTTTTTTTATTTTATTGGTATTTACTAGTGCTACTGTGTCTCAAAATGGTGGCCACTATAAGTGGAGACTACACTGATTAGTCAAAAGTACTATTCATTTCTGCTTTTTTAGAAAACTATTTAACCACCCTTTACTACGTTTAATGTAAAGACTGCTGCTGATTTGACAGGTACCAGCAGAGGAAATTAACATTGGATTTTAAAAGGATGCCTCTGGTTGTTGGCGCTAGTGCTAATCACTGTTCCCATGTAGCATTAAAGATTGTCCTGGCCAGCTCTGCCATAATTTCTTGCTCTCTGTAATTCTGTATGTGCAGTGCATTTTTCTTTGTTATTATTTGCTGTGACAGATGCGTTGACAGCATAAATCCTTGGAGTTCAGTTTGGACTGAAGTGCCTGTTGGCTCGTTCACACACACACACACACACACACACACACACACACACACACACACACACACACACTTGCGCTCTTACACGCGCACTTCGTACACACCCTGCGGTATGCCTCTAAGGTACAGATTCCTCATCTCAGTTTTACTCTGCGCCGAAAGCTGTCAGGAGAAGAAATGAAAAGACGAAAAAAGATCAAATTATCGTCTGCTATTAATTGTAGCGAGCAGACAGGCACAATAAAAGTGATAAATGTCTCTTTATCTCCATCTTAGCGTCACGGAAATAGAAGCGGCGTGTTAGCGTCTCCTTTTGTGTTCTTTGGAAAACATGTTTAGCGCTCTGACTGAGTAAATGAAGAGGGCTTATCGGATTAGGCATCGCTCTGATATAAATACTGTTATTTTATTTTTCGCTCATTCTTAAATGTGATTACTGTTTACAATGCTGCCAAATTATTCGCAGCACACTACGACTGTGTTTATTTGCATAATGTTGTGTTGATTGAATGCCACCAGCAGAGGCATTCTTTCTTTAGCTGGTTTTGTTTAGTCCTTTATATCTTTTGCTTTGTCTTTTTTGTTTGTGTTTCTGTTGTTTAAAACCATCCCTGTCTTTGAGTATGTACATTATTGTGTTTACATCAGTGTGCTTCTATAAGAGGGAGTTACTTAGTAAGCAGTCATTTAGCTGATGTTTTTATCCACAGTGACTTAGGCCTGATTCACATTGCACTCAGAGCGAATGCAGAGGATACTTGTTTTGACGCCCACTGTCTGTTCTTTGGTTCTTTCATTCTGTCTAACCTTTTCTATTCCTAGTTTTCTGCTTTTTTACTTTCATTTTGATCTATCTATCTATCTATCTATCTATCTATCTATCTATCTATCTATCTATCTATCTATCTATCTGCCATTTGTTTTATCTATTGTTGTCTGTCTGTCTGTCTATCTGTCTGTCTGCCATTTGTTTTATCTATTGTTGTCTATCTATCTATCTATCTATCTATCTATCTATCTATCTATCTATCTATCTATCTATCTATCTATCTATCTATCTATCTATCTATCTATCTATCTATCTATCTATCTATCTATCTATCTATCTATCTGTCTGTGTCTGTCTGTCTGTCTGTCTGTCTGTCTGTCTGTCTGTCATTTGTTTTATCTATTGTTGTCCATCTATCTGTCTGTCTGTCATTTGTTTTATCTATTGTTGTCCATCTATCTGTCTGTCTGTCATTTGTTCTGTCTATCTATCAATCTGTCTGTCTGTCTGTCTGTCTGTGTCTGTCTGCCGTTTGTTTGATCTATCTATCTATCTATCTATCTATCTATCTATCTATCTATCTATCTATCTATCTATCTATCTATCTATCTATCTATCTATCTATCTATCTATCTATCTATCTATCTATCTATCTATCTATCTATCTATCTATCTATCTGTTGTTCTGTCTATCTTTCTGTCTCTGTCTATCTATCTGTCTGTCTGCCATTTGTTTTATCTATTGTCTGTCTGTCTATCTGTCTGTCTGTCTGTCTGTCTGTCTGTCACTTGTTCTGTCTTTCTTTCATTCTGTCCTTTCATCTAACCGTGTTTCTATACTATCAGTCTATCTATCTCCTAATGCCCTCAGCAGAAATTACTGTGTGATAAATAATTGTTAATCACAGTCTTCAGAGAGAGATACTCGGCGCTGATGCTTTGTGCTCGGAGCGGGTGTTGAGTTTAAGCTCCGAGAGTCTTACAGACTAAAAGCTTATTTACCTGCATGATTAGCCACCTTTTCTTTCTCCTCCATTATTGAGGGGAATGTAGAAGCGGTGCTGTGAAACAGTGCTGTGGTTTCTCTGAGGTAGTTTCTCTTCACGAGCCGTTCCACCGATGTATCGACCCGCACAATAACGATTTTCTTTGTCCTCAAAGAGCATCTCTCTTCTTTGCCAGGTTCAGTCGCAGCACCCCGAGGCATTTTTAATAGTGGCTGGAGGAAAATAGGACGTCTCACAAAACAGTTGCGCAGGTGGAGATTTGTTTGTTCAGCCAAGCTCCATAAAACACAAAGTATCTGCTTGTAGTTTATGTATCTAGGTTGTGTGTGTGTGTGTGTGTGTGTGTTCACACCTCTGTGTTCCTGCACATGCATATTTATATACTGTATATTTAATATAATAATATATATTAATACTTAATCTTCATTTAATATAATGATAATAATACTTCAGCACCTAAGGTATCCTAGGGTAATAAGGTATTTTGGTTTTTACTTTTGATTTCGTGCTACCTGAACACACATTTTTACACACACACACACACACACACACACACACACACACACACACACACACACACACACACACACACACACACACACACACACACACACACACACACACACACACACACACACACACACACACACACACACACACACACACACACACACACACTCCCTGTCCTCCTTCAATTGTTACACTAGCTATGGCCGATAGTCCTCTGAGGGTCAAGATCCCAGTGGCATCTGAGTCACAAGCATGTTACTGTTGCTTCGATGGCTGATGCAAAGGTGGGAAACACACACACGGGCATGTAAACACAAACACACATCCTTGTGCAACATAAGGCCGTAGGGTTTTTTTCCCATGAGCTGCCAACGGGGCTAGGAAGGCCTGTCCTGTCAGATTACTTTAATCAGATACCTCAGTCCTCTCCACATCTGTTAAGGGCCTCTAGCATGACCCAGTCAAACTCTCATACACGAGACCTCTCTGTCTGTCTCCCTCTTTTTCTGTCTGTCTCTCTGTAGACCTGATAATGATCGCACGTTATCTTCACAGAGGCTGTGAGAGCTTGTTTGCGATCCCCTCAGGAAGTTCAGATGGTGCTTGCACCCTCTTGATTGTCTCTTCGCCACATTAGCAGTCGATTGGTTTCTGTTGTACTGTTGCTCTGTAGATGCACCTTGTTCACTAAAATGCTACTGGTTCTCGTGCTTCTCTGTTGTGGGATCTGCATTCTCTGTCAAATCTGGCTCTTGTTTACATTAATTTTACAGAGATGTATGTTGTGAAGCTGGGTATGTTTCTCTGTGCTAATGCTGTAAATGATGCAGGGCTGAGAGTTTCAGGCTGATTCAAACCAGTAAGTAATCTTTGAACTGGCTCATAAGAGTCATTTGTTTTGAGAATCAAGCTACAGTATTGAACACTATGTTTTTGAATGACTGAAAAGAACTGGTTCTTTAAGAGTCATTTGTTCGTGAATCGGACTACACTTGTCACTCTGTTTTTCATTCACTTAGAAGAACTGGTTCACAAGAATCATTTGTTCCTGAATCGGACATCACCTTTCACTTTATTTGTTTTTGATTCATTACAAAGAATGGTTCACGAGAGGCAAGTGTTTTTAAATCGGACTACTGTACATTAAGTACTTTATGTGAAAAGTGATGAAGGAAACATTGTTACAGGAACCTAACTTAGAAAAATAAAAGCGAGTCAACAGAGAAGCATCATTTACCCACTGTCATCATTTAGTAGAACAGGACAGAATGTATATGCAGGATCTCTGAAAAAAGGTCTACCGCGTGAAGGCAAATGAAGGATCTGGCTGAGACGGAAGTGTTTTGTTTTCTGCTGATGGTGCATAAACCCATTTCGCGTCTCCTCTCGGTCCATATTGTTATCATGATCTGGTGTTCGATTTAAACAGGCCGCTGAGTATTTCCTCCCCTCCCTGGATGGTGTTGATTTCAAATGTAGGGAGAATTGACCTTGACAGAAGAGAAAGGAAATTATATTTATGTCTACAGTGTGCTGGGGTTGGTGGGGGATGGATGGGTGGGATAGTTTTCATCCCTTTAGCAGACGCCCCGGAGGAGATCGATCACACCCGGGCTCTGTTTGCAGCTGATGTATGGCCCGTGTTTGTGACATAATGTGCATGTCCCATACTTGGCGGTGATGTCATTCTGTGCCCGGCCCTGAATGTCTTGGCGTGTCTTGGATGGTCTCCACTGCTGATGTCACGTGGCACCGGATCTTCATAACGTCACTTTACTGCTGCTTTAATTGCAGGAATGTCATGTGCAACACCCAACTCTGACATATAATAGTTCATCAGAATCATGAGACACTACGTCTCGTCTGCTCTCTTCTTTCCTCTTTTCTTCTCAACTCGTCTCTTCTTTTGTTGTCCCTAATCTCTTAAAGACCCCCTGTGGTGAAAATCAAGGTTTTTTTAATGTTGTTTATATGTGGTGTTTTTAATATGCTTTAAGACAAACCATGTGCAAATTCATCAGTCAACAACATTGCAGAGTATTTTCTCTTTAAAACTGCGGTGAAAAAAAGCGGTTTGAAATTGCTGGTGTCTGTGACGTCACAAACTACCTTGTAACCAATCACGTCAACATGCCGGTGGGGCATTTGTATAAAGCATTAACAGCGAACTAGCAGGGCAGTCTCGAGAGAAGCCAGGTTATCCTGGTATATTTTTCTGTTGATATGAAAAATCGTGTAGATTTAGCAATATAGCAGGTGTAAGATGTATATTACGATGTTATGATGAACTATATGCCTTTCTCCATTGACGTTCTGAGTTGTTCAAAGCGTTTTTAAGGGAACTGATTGTTAGAAGGCAGCTGTCTGACTCTGACATGGCGAACGGGAACATGGTTTGTGTAACATTAGCAACACATTTTTAGCTGTTTGATAACATAGTCAAGAAACAGGCTACTCATATTAACTACCATTATGCATCCGATGTTGTAAAGAGCCATACCATTGTGCAGCGTTTACCTCAGTAAGTTGACCGGGTGGATCTCTGAGCTGGCATGAGTGAGTGGAGGCGGGGCTAATTTGCATATTCATTGGTCCATGTATACTAAATGAGGCAAGGGTGTAGAGTTACATTCAAGCTATTTTAAGGCATGAAGATTTTTTTTTTCACAGGAAAAAACATTTAAATATGTAATTTTGGTGGTCAAAGATGAGTTTTAAGGGATACAATTGACTGCAGGGGGACTTTAAACTTCATTTAATTTCTCCTCTTCTCTCTACTTATTCTACTCTCTTTATTCATTCCTTGTCTTGTCTTTTCTTCTCTTCTCTATGGTTCTCTTCTGGTCTCATCTCTTGTGTCTCTTGAGTCATTGAAGATGGTGTTTGGCGGACAGTCATTGGGCCCGTGTCCACACTCATAACCCTTCATAGCAGATTTGGCCAGCACTGTGTCTGACTCATGGGAGATGTGGAGATTTTGTTCTGGGTTCTCTAGGTGGATCTTCCACTTGGATGAATCCCTCTTGGCGAGATTTTACTTGGCGTGGGCCATTTGGCTGGACTTTGGATTTGTATTGACTGACCTACAGCTTGTTTGTAGGCTATTGTGCTGTTATTTTTACTTGTATTTTATTTTTTTTACGTTTATGATTATAGTACTGTGGAGGAACGTCCAGCAGAGCCTTCAATGATTGGCTTTGGTTCAGCCAGTGCCTTTTTAAGGTTATGCAACAAACCTTGAGACCTGCAACCAACACACAGATACACACATAAAAACATCAGTGTCACGAGTGTTACAAGAGCAGTTTAGAATTGAATTATTTAAAAACTGTGGAAACTCTTTTTTACATATCAGTAGCTTTTCCTCACATTCTGATCATAAGGGATTAAAATTATTAGATATAGATTCACTGCCTGTCAACCAGTTAGTAAATGAGACTGTAAGGGCTCAATCCTTTGGGATGGTGAAACAAGGTCTTTTTTTTTTTCTTTTTCTGAAGCTTCCATCTTGATAGCACACATACGTCACTGAGATATCAATTCTCTAGGTTTATGTATACATAAATACATCACAATTCAATATGTGACACATGACTATAACATAATTGGATCATGGTTGTTCTAATTGTTGCATAATGTTCTGTTTAATTTTAATTAAAGGGCAAAATAATATGTTATTAATTGATCTACACAAAATGATACAATATGAATACACTTAAATAGTAAATATTCATCCTCGTGCTGAAGGATCTGAAGTTTTGATAAAATACTGTTAGAAATGGAATCACAATATAATTTTATATGATTGAATGCATCACCACAGCCCTGCTATTTGATACATTAATCATATGATGTCATATTTAGAGTGTTCGCTCATATTCCAACTAGTCCTGTTGGAATATTAAGACAGCATATTGGCAACATATGTGCACGTACTGGGCAGGGCCGGAGGGAAATCTGTAAAAAAAAAAAAAAAAAAAAAAATGTGGTAAAAATAGGGTAACGGGCCTGCTTCTCTTCATTATCCCCCTGAGTTTGGCTGTTTTGCATTTACTGTCGTCCTGACTGTGTCTCTGCCTCCTCCTGAAGCCTCGAGGGCCTCAGTGGGTGCCTAACTCAGCCTTACCCAACCCTTTCATTCATTAAAATGACATTCCTGTCCTAGTCCCTGGGGTCACACATACATGCATGTGCACACACAGGTAGTTTCATGCATGCATTCATCCACACATGTATACACATATGTACCGTTTAAGGACTGTGGAAACACAAACATAACATAAACATTGAAAACTGGCTTGGTTTAAAGGCATGTACTCTCAAAATCAGCTGTTGGGAGTAACTAACTATGAGTACATTGTACGTTGGCACATTCTCCCGGTAGCTCTACCGAGTGGGGCGAGATAATACTCAACTTTGCTCTTTCTCTCATATGTAGCATTTAGAAATCTCATTCATTTAAGTGAATGTGCATTTGGATGATTGAAATAAGTTTCGTTTTAGTAAATCTGTTTGTTTGAAAATCTTTTTTTTTTTTTTTTTTTTTGCTGTGTCTGTGAATCTGTTTATTTGGATGGTTCAAATAGGTTTTATGCTGAACGATCGTCGCATGAACAAACAAAAACAGGTTTTGTTGCATCCGCTTGTCGAAGTGTTAATGGCAGTATAAACTGACTTCGATATCTATGGACTTTTAAAGTAATCTGCTAATCTGCTAAAAGTTTGTTGTGCATAACCCCCATAAATTCAATTTTAGTAAATCTGTTTGTTAAGATTAGTTCAAATAAGTTCAAATTCATCTTTTGGATGGTTAAAATAAAATTAATTGTAGTGAATCTGTCCGTTTGGATGACACAAATGGAGTTAAACTTAGTAAATTGTTGTAAATGAAATTGTCACCAAATCCGTTTGTTTACATCTTCATTTTTGAAGTGAAATATTTAGTTAAATCTATCTACCTTAATAACTTGTGTGGCTTAAGTGAAGTCAATTTCTGTGGAAGTAAATGTAATGAAATAGTATAAGAAAGTAATGATGAACAGTTTTGATTTAACAGATGAATCTGGAAGATTTGGAATGGCATGAGGGTGGGTAAATGAATGCAAAATTTAATTTGCATCCATACCATTTACAAAAGTGTAACTAACTGAAATTGTGAGTAGCTTGGAACTTGGGAAGCTTCAAAGTAGCTTCCCCAACATCACAAATGGTACTAAAAAACCTACGCTGATCTCCTTTGATCATGGTGTTAGACCATCCAAATGTCCTCCGGTGGTAATCTAGCCTGAGAGAGACGCTAAGTTAACACTCTGAGGTCTGACGGTATCGCCGGCGATACCACCGTGGTTTTTTTCTTATCAGTGTGAAAGAGACTAAAAATACTCCGTCAATGTTGCACATACAATTAAGAGTTATACACCATTTTAATCTGTGGAATATCTTCTTTCATTTGTGTACACTCAGAGTAAAAACAGAATGTTGTGCTTTTTGTAAAATAAAGAAAACTAACATGATGCGTGATCTCTCCTCTCCCTCTGAACGAACTCCAATCTGATAGTTCTCAGAAAATGAACTGTAACTTAGTGAATACTAATGACAAAAAAATTACACTTATGTCTAAAAAAACGTTAAGATGTCAGGTTTTAAATCATGTAAGTCAAATAGAAAACAAACCTTCTTTGTTTATGTAATCTGTATGAAAAGAGAGCCATGTCAGAAATCCGTGATTCAGCTCATTATCCGCTAATGCGGCCACGCCCACGGAGCCAGCGCTATTCAGACGCTAATTCAGTCAATACATGCATTCATCGTCTCAATCGTGTATTTATTGTCTTGAAAAGTGTTTATCTGGATGTAAAAGTCATGGTTAGCGATCTCTAGAAGACATGCAGTTACTTCCTGTTTACTTGTCTTCTACAGATGAAGTTTAGATGAGTTTTTGTTTCTTTAGCGCCCTCCGGCTGCAGTATGAATTGGAAACTCCATTCATGGAATAGCCTCTTCTTCTTTTAGATGAATTTGTGGACTAAAATGCACAGAGCGCCCTCCGACTTCAAGGATGAATTGAAAACACCAGCGCTCATACTAATGACAGTGAATATTAAGTTAATATAACTCCTCTGTATAGAAAATTGACATAAGCATATGAGAATCCAATATTTCTCCAAATGTGCATGCTTTTAAACTAAAAGTCTATATCTATATCTTTTTGCATCACAGAAATACATTATATTTTAAAGTATAATATAAAACCATTACTTTATATTGTAATAATATTTTTCTGTATGTTTCATATATCATAATGAGCTTGAGACATCACAGAAGGTTTTTTTTCACAGCCTACCTGACTGAAATGCCTCATTAATATGCAAGTCATTTCAGCTCATTACTATTCAATTCTTTTGTCTTCTCAGGTGAGAATGGCCCATTTTCAGTGGTGATTCACGCCTCCTCGCATACTGTGTTTCTTGGCAAAAAGTGTCTTACAAAAACTAAATCAATATATTGTTTTATATGAAGGAGTAGGCAGCATAATTTTTACATAATTTTGAAGCAAAAACTCTAGTCTACAACCTCCAATACCCTTAAGTCTTATGAACACAGATTTATTATACTTTTTTTGGCCTTATTTCAGTGACTTAAGTTTTTTGTTTTTTCAACAACCACGCATAAATGTTATTCCTTCAAAAACACAAACATGTACATACATGTTCCTCACATATTATTGTAGCCTAGTTTGTGCTGAATACAGTGTAATGACACTTTTTCCATTAATATGTTTATGAACAACTGAAAAAAGCACAAATGTCAGGGCATGTCAAAAGTTCTCCAGGCCCCAAATCAGCCTCAGACTCCAGAGGGTTAACAGCCGCTGTCCCTGGAAGTCGTGTTGTCTTGATGGGGAGGAGCTGTTTGTTAATTGGCTCAGACCTTTTGTAGACACAGTCGAAAGGAGGAAAGCTGTCTCAGCTCATTAGGTTCCCTGCCTGCAATGCCCTCCAAAAATAATTGAAAGACCCCAAACAGAAAAGAGAATGTTGCTTTAATCTAATTTGCAGGCAAACAATGGTCCAGGGACTATGTTAAATTCATAAAATTGGCTTAATGCAATGATATTTAATGAGGTCATTTTCAAAGCCCTGGATAGCCAAGATGGCCTGCAGAGAGACACATGGTCGTGCACACACACAGACTCATTAATGCATTTAATATGTATTCTCTTTCATATTCTTTACTTAGTCACACACGTACACTCACACTGCCAAAGAGCTAGACATATAACGGCCTGCGGGAGAATTGTATAAACAGGGTCGTCCTACTGTCCGTTTACATTCTCACACACTGCAAAGAAAAATATCCTCGAGATACATCGCTGCCTCAGCGCAAATGTAACATGGGCTGACAGTCACTTTGGCCCCAACAAGCACACAAAACATTCAAGCTGAAGTCTCAATATGACCCGATGTCACTTGTGTCCACCACAGTCACCGACAGAACTTTAGATTATTTTTGCATGTAAATACTGTTTTGCAATTCTCAGGCTATTGGACTGGATGGTTTAATTAGGAATCAAATTCCATTTTAAAGCAAGTGACTCTGCGGCCATTTTGCTAATGCTGGCAGCGACTTCTATTTGCTTGAGTGGAGAAAGACGGAAACCTTTTTGTTCGAAGCTTGTCAAACTTTGAAAGGCTAATAAGACAAAATACCAGTAAAATTGCATTTAAATTGTGAAATTTAGTTTTCATTTTATTTATTTTAATTGTATTTTGTTTTGTTTTGTTTGTTTTCTGTTTTGTTTTCTGTTTGGTTTTGTTTTCTGTTTTTGTTTGGTTTTGTTCTATTCTGTTCTTTTTTGTTTTCTGTTTTTGATTTTGTTTTTTCTGTTCTGTCCTGTTTTTTTTGTTTTTGTTTGGTTTTGTTTTGTTTTTCTGTTTTTTTGTTTTTGTTTTTCTGTTCTGTCCTGTTTTTTTTTTGTTTTGTTTTTTTTTCTGTCCTGTTTTTGTTTTCTGTTTTTGTTTTGTTTCAACACTTTTGAAAGTGTTGTATGCACCAGTATTGGGACCTTAATCTTATTGGTTCATTCATTCAAAACTGCTATGGCAGCTTTTCTGTACATTCTTCTGCACTTTAAAGTTAAGAGTGAACAGTTACAAACTTCTCTTCAGTTCTGCAAGGGTTTATGGGTATTATTAACTGATTAACTAGATTTATGCACAGTAACTTATACGAGAAGCTTGTTTTGCCCTCCTGTGGTTTCCTGCATCCGTAAGGTCAGAGGCAGTTGATGATCAATGTGGCCTTGATGAATTCATCAATCTCCAACGGGTAGTCAATCAATAGACATAGTAATCAATCTTGGTGTTAATTGATGCTTTTTCTTTTTCAATAATGCTTTTGCGTCTGTGCAAACAGTGCTGATGGTTACGTCACAATTACATGTGCCACAGTAATGCATCTTTAACAGAACAGGCTCCAGAACATACCTTATCATATAGTTTTAAAACATCTCATTTTGTTTCAGTGAATCGGTTTGTTTGGATATGAACCGGTACAAAAAGTAATAATTTATTGGACTGAGTCTCTTTTTATTAGTAATTATACATATTTTTGAAAATATAAATAATTAAAACAACAGTGCTGTCCATGACTGTTTTAACTAAGTTTTTAGATGTATTTAGCAAAAATGTTTAATGATTAGTTTAATGATGTCACCTAATTCAAGATTTACTCAATTTATATTTAAGATAAATATAAATATATATATATATATATATATATTTTTTTTTTTAATATGTCCTTGTTTAAGGATTTTTAATCAAACTCTAAGTGGTCCGTGATATCTGATCCTCTTAAATAGCTTCCCCAATACTGATGTAATGAGGAATATTGGACAAAGAACCTGCAGACACACTCATTTAAATCTTGTTGTGTCTTCTGAGCTTGTATTTCTGTTAGCTGTCATTCCACAGCCCTGTTGTGTGTCCGTAATGTATTCATGCATCCATTTCAGACCAGCCGACTGTTTTGTTTGTGTCGTGAAGTGGGTAGGAGGAGTGATTGTGGCTGTTGGCTCAGTCTTAAATACACCAAGATAATATTTTGTTTTCCTCCTGAGACTTTGGGCAATTGAGATTTGCCATCCTCAACCACTGCTTCAGAAGTGATACTTTGCTCTCTGTTGCATCATTTAATCTTGGTGCCATGTTGTTTTTCAGGAAACACAGCAAAGTTCTAATCTTATAGCGTCTCTTTTGGTGCATCAAGATGTTATTTTGAAGTCAAGATGCAGTTAGAAAGGGTAAAGGTGTGCGCTGGTGACCTCTCTGGCATAAAGTATGTATTTATGATAAAATATTGGTGTTTGTGACAAGAAATGTTAGATTAGATTTGATAGTTGTATCAGCTCTTGTTTTGTCTGGTGTCAGATAGATTCTCTTTGTGTAACTCCCTTATCTGGCTTTGCTAGAGGTAACATGATTGATTGTCTGACATGATCCAGACACTCATTCACTCCCATGCAATTTATACAAAGAGGTCTGAGTGGCTTATTGGAAACCAATGGGAGACTTTGATTGGATTATTTGTCATCTTTCACTGTTAATTACAGTGTTGCAAATCTGGAGGTTTCTGACAATGAGCAACTTTTTTGGCTGCCGCTGGGAAAAGTCAAATGGTTGTTCATTACATGATAATAAAACCTGTTTTGCAAATGTTTACTGAGACAGGTGTGTAAAACATGGTAAATGTTCTGACAATTGAACACCTGCATGACAAATGCTAGTATTGTTGTTTTGTTTCTTTATATGTACTTTTGCAAGACTTACTGTAATGCTGTATGAATTGAAGATCTAATCGTGAGTGAGTTTAACAAAAAATCGAAAAAATAATACATTTAACAACAACAAAATTATTTCCCCCCTTGCATATAGTGACAAACACCAATTTTTGTGACTCAGAGCGTCATATATAAAAGGCCAGTGTTCATCTCTCAGTAAAGCTTCATCTGTCACAAAAACATGAAGACATCTCGTGATTTTGTTCCACATATTTTAATTTTGGTTTCTTAATGCGAGGAACATTCCACATATGTGGCACCACATGGAGTTCTGGGGAAAAAATGTTTTGATATCCTAGATAAACTTCTGATGCTATTTTTTCCAAAATGTAAAAGCCATTAGAGGAATATTTGTGACATATGTTTTTTAGAAGACATTTTTGGTATTTGATTTGAATCGAACACATTCATATCAGTAAGTGGTCAGACTATCATTCTTACAGTTTGACTTAAAACTGGCATTATGTTGAAGCTTCCAATAAAGTTGCCATGCCAATTGGCGAGTTACTCAGCTTTATGTCCCCGCCAAAGCCAAATTTTTTACTCTCATTTGGCACTTGCTGAGTGTTAATTTTGGACCCTGATAATGCAGAAGTAGATGGTCCATGAGCTGTTTCTGGAAGTACAACAATGGTGTGAATTTCAACATTATATCTTCATACTTATAAATACACTTTTTTTTTTTTTTGTATCAGCTGACTTAAAGTGATAGTTCACTGAAAAGTGAAAAATGTACTCATTCTTTTGTTGTTCCAAATCATCACTTTTTTCAATGAAATGCAAAAATAGACGCTTTGATGAATGTTTACGCTGTCCCAATCCAGTTAAATAAAGTAGATGGCGATCAAGGGCTATTAAACTCTAAAAATGCACCATAAAATAATCATTAAAGTAGTCAAATGACTTGTGCGCTATGTTTAAAGTCTGATAAAGACTTTCTATAAATCTTGTTTGACATGCTGTGGTCACTGTTCACTTGTAAAGGAAAGAGCTGATTGGACAAAATGAGTGAACTATTCCTTTGATTGTTGCCTCAAAGTCTTGTGGTATAAGCTGAACTAAATTGAATGCTACTAAGACAATGTTAGCTTTCTTCTCACCTTCCCACATATCAAGCCAAATATTATTACAGCAGATCTCAGCAAGCAATCGGTTGTACGGAGCCGTTAGTGGGGCGGAATACTCCATCCCTGCTAGGGAAAGGTCAAGGAGCTTGTTACGGAGTGGAGTGCCTGCCGTTATCCCCCGTCAGGCAGGAATAATGGAAAGCTCCAGAACGCCGATGCAAGAAATTAAAGCCACCGTCGAAAAAGTCATGAGACTCGCTCCATTCACCCTGTCACTCTTTAAATGGACTCCTAGGTCTTTTTAATGGGGGAAGACCTGAGCCCGACCCCACTGGAGTTGAGTTATGGGAATATGAGGTACTCTCAGACTTCCAGGGTGGATTTTTGTCCTAGCGGCTTTTAGATGTTTTGGAATGAAGCTCGAATGACTGAGCATGCTGTGTTTCCGTGGTGACCTCTACTGACTCACTTGGGTTTTATAGGAATCTTCCGTGTGTTAGTTGCTGTAATTTTCTCTTACAAAAAACAAACAGTTCTTCCATGGTATAGTGATGTTATCAGATAGTAGCAGAGTATGTGAGTGATTGAGCAATTTCCGTGAAAAGTGGCACTCAACAGAAATGCCATAGTACATTGTTAAAAACAAATATTTCCGTACTTCTGATTGTGTTCCAGCTATGCTAGTCTCAGCCTCAGACGTCACGTCCACCAACCGTTGGCTGAACGTCTGAAGCATATGGCACACTTAACTGGAAACACTTCAGGATTTTCAAAGTCATCATCTGGTTGGTTGAATTCTACAGGATGTCTGGAAGATGTGTGCGTTGCATACTTTAATGGTCCGCCTGGAAGTTGTGTTGCTAAACCCCCTAATGGAAGAATAACGCCATCGTCTTTGGATCAACTAGACGCTGGATTTTCACGGCTTTATTGTTGCTGTAAATTTGCACAGCATTCTTGAATGAATTAGATGCACGCCAGTCTGTTATTGTAGGGGCATCGACTTTACATTTTCATTAGAGCTTAGATTCTCTGCCCGAGGCCGGGCCGGGCCGATATTTCCCGCCAACGTCCTCGGGCCGGGCCGGGTCGGGCCGGGCCCTTGATAAAGCACGTCACGTGCAGTCTCGCACGCGTGACGCATCACACCTGCTGTGCGTGCTGTAGCCTACTATTCAGTAGCTTAAAGCCTCGTTTACACTGCACGCGTGTGCGGCACGTTACGGCTGCGATGCGGCTACCGGAGCTGATTCGCGGCTACTCAATGCTCGTGTTTACACCAGCCGCGCTGCGGTGCGTTTGAGAAGCGTCCCAGAAGGGGCTCACTGCGCCGCTTCGCTAAAGATAGGCGCCTCGCCTATTTTTGACGCGCAGCTCAAATACAAAATAAAGTCAAAATAATCCTATAAACTCCTGCTGATATTTCACATCACTACAATGACAGAAACTGAAGACAAGAGATTCGAAGTTGAAAAACTTGAAATTTCTATGTTTTTGTTGTCCATAACTGGAATTTTAAGTGTGTTAACTTCATCTGTATGGCTACAGCAAAATAAAGTATGGCATAGCAATAAACACAATCAAACTGGACAAAATATAACCATTTAGCCATTAAAAACATGAAAAATTTAACGAAAACAATGTTGGCCAGGCAAATCTAGTGGTCTCGCGAATCCAGCCGCTTCGCTTCTGAAATGCTTCTGGTGTGAGTTGACACCGCGCAGAAGACGGAACAAAACCTTGTCGGAGCAATACGAACAGTGTAAACGAGGCTTTAGTACAACATGGAGCTTGAAGAAGCAAAGAAAAAAATTAAAACAGGAGAATTAACTTTGAGCAAGTCTGGAGGAAAATCGGAGGTATGGAAACATTTTAAACTAGTTTTAATAAACAACGCAGTTTACATGCTTCTTCCTTGTCGTAGGCCTATTATTCATTAAGATAATAATTAATAGATGCACGCACAATTATGAACTTGATAAATGTTACAGAGATGTTTACTATGCACAAACAAATGCTTTTCAACTTACATGTGCAAAATTCAGAATTAAATGAATGTGCTGCAATTTGTACAAAAATAGAGTCTTTAGTCTACGTGTTTTAGCCATTAAATAAGCACATTTAGTTTCAAGTTTAAGTTTTGTTTTGAAGAAATATTTTCTTTAAAGTGAATTTCGTTTAGTATAAATTGTATCTTAATTTTAATACATTTTTCATCATCCAATTACCTGGATTTAATACATAAAAAGCAATATAGCAGACAATGTAATTATGACATGGAGGCGCCGGCGCGCCGCGGTCACACACCTTTTGAAACTGGTAACACACGCTGTCACCGAATTTACAAATGCACATCTTGCTTGTTGCTCACACACATATTATGTTGAAATAACAATATGTTGAAGTAACATTATTAATAATAATTAATCTTTAAGAATATTTGATTGAATGCTGAATGTTGAGCTTGTTCAATTTAATAAAATTAAAACTTTAATTATGATAATTAAAATAATTTAATATTTAATATTGAGTGGACAATTTTTGCTCATTTATTAATAGTATTTATATAATTTATATAACTGCGCAGCTCCCCCCTGTAGCCTAAATGATCTAGCACAGCAGCACCTGCGTTAAAAAAAAAAATCTGGTGCCGCCCCTGGTTATAACGGCCCACATATTAAAAATGGTCGGGTTTAAATCGGGCTCGGGCTCATAATTACAGTGGACGTGTCGGGCCGGGCCGGGCTCGGACACAAAGTGCTCGGGCTCGGGTAGGGTCGTGCTTGATTTGTTGGGCCCGATCTAAGCTCTAATTTTCATGCCCCTAAACATGACGCGGAACAAAACGAACTGTGATTGGTTGTGTTATAATATGTCAGTTAAACGTCCCCTTGGGCAGTCCTTGGCCAATGAAAGCTGCGATAGAGACCAGACCTTCTGCCGTCAGTCTGAAGGTCTGGCTATGCGAGACTACAGCTATGCTAAACTACGTGGTTAAGTAGTGTCTATGATGCAAAACGCCTGCTAACTAGCTGCTTTGTAATATTATCTGTACTGTATTTTCATGTTATGGCATTTATGTGGTTAAAGGCAGCTATATATTTTTGTGTATAAAGACCCATTAAAGGGTTAGTTCACCCAAAAATGAAAATTATGTAATTAATGACTCACCCTCATTTCGTTCCAAATCTGTAAGACCTCCGTTCATCTTCAAAACACAGTTTAAGATATTTTAGATTTAGTCCGAGAGCTTTCTGTCCCTCCATTGAAAGTGTATATATGGTAGACTGTCCATGTCCAGAAAGGAAATAAAAACATCATCAAAGTAGTCCATGTGACATCAGTCGGTTAGTTAGAATTTGTTGAAGCATCGAAAAAGACATTTTGGTCCAAAAATAACAAAAACTATGACTTTATTCAGCATTGGACCAAAATGTATTTTCGATCCTTCAAAAACTTCTAACTGACCCACTGATGTCACATGGACTACTTTGATGATGTTTTTATTACCTTTCTGGACATGGACAGTGCACCGTACATACATTTTCAATGGAGGGACAGAAAGCTCTCGGACTAAATCTAAAATATCTTAAACTGTGTTCTGAAGATGAACGGAGGTCTTACGGGTTTGGAACGACATGAGGGTGAGTCATTAATGACATAATTTTCATTTTTGGGTGAACTAACCCTTTAATAGCTGTGTCATATAAATATGTTTAGAGTCTTAGATGCAAAAACTTAAATAAAAACATAAAACTGTGATATAAATGTGATTAGTCTAATTAAATTCATAATTAATTTGATTCATATTATTAATGCAATAAAAAAAATTATTATAATATATTATTTTTACATTTATTTAATGACTTTTAACATTTTTTTTTTCTCTGATCTTTTGCGGACCCCATTTTGAAAATTTCTGTGTTCATGTATTTCAAAGTAATCCATATTTATCATCATATAAGAATCTAAACAATGGTATTACCATGGTATCATGTGAAAACATCATAGTAATTTTGTGAACGTTTTGCATTTTATTACTTCACTGCCAGAGAACAGGTTGTTTGTTTTGGTTAAATCTATTGTTTTCATGTTCTGGCTCTTGAAATAGTGATGAAAGGAGAGCTGTGCTGGTGGTGAAGATGGATAAACAAAATAGTAAAATGGGGTAATGTGGAGGAGGATAGATAAAAAAAAAAGACAAAATGGAAGATATCGAACGTCTTTTGTTTATGCCAGCCTCAGGTGTTTCATGCCGACGTTCTGCATTGTTTTGTTGGCAGCTGAATCACGCGCTGGCTAATTGTCAGGTTTAATTAGCTAATTGGAGCTTGTTTTTACACTATGGCTAAATCGTTTTGCGTCTCTTTTCATCCGCCCCTTGTGGAAGCTCCAAAGAGTTGAGGGAAGAAAGATGATGTGGGTTTTTTTCCCCGTCATCTTCCTCCTGTTTTTCTTCCTTTCCTTCAAGCATTTGTCGTTCCGTGTATGCATAACATCAATTCATTCTGTTTGAGTATTCATAAAGAAACCAGGCAAGAAATGACAGACTAAAAAGGAGGTTTTATTGAATGTGATTGCTTTGTCAGTGGGATCGCCTCTCTCTCTTTTGTCTGCTGTTTGTCAGAATTTCATTAGCATTTCTGAGATGCCACACTGACAGGAGACGACGTGCATTGTTCTCTGAGGGTGCGACGTGATGACTGGGGTTGCGCCAGCGTTTGTAAGATGACGAGAGCATCCAGGGCTCATAAACGTCTGTACGAGTGAGTCGTCTGTAATTCATTCCTCTGACATTTCCACGCTGCTTCCTCTAAAGCCATCGGACATCACCCTTTGACCCTCTGACCTAATCAACTTCCTGTTTCCTGAGCGACAACTTCCTCTGCCTTGTCTTTGGTGAGAGGGGGCAATTGAGAGTGACAGAAGAGTCCCCCCATTGTAGACGTGGTATGTTTTCATGTATTTATTTTGAGGGGAATTTTTTACACTTTTATTGAAAGTCGGTTGAATAGCAAGAGGAAAAGAGGTATGACATTGGGACATATATGGACATATATACACTGTAAAACTCAATAAGTTCAGAATACTCAAAACATTTGAGGAAACTTATTACCTCAAAACATTTAAGTTAACTAACTTATTTTTTTTAAGTTAGTAGAACTTAATTTTTTTGTGACAAGTGGGGCGGGGCCGAGAGCCATGGAAGTGGAGCAATGCTAGTGTGGTGCACAGGTGTCTCTCATTAACAATCACATCACTGGCATTCCTTCGCTCCCACAGTTCTCAGCCTCGTCCTACTCAAGTACATATAGTTAATTTACATAAACATCACATTCAAATCTTGGTTAAATGTTAGTTAGCAAAAAACACATGCTATTATAATTATCAAAGAGACTGTCAATATATACTTGCATGTATATAATCAAACAACATACAGTATATGTGGTCTTAAAAGTTTTGCAGCCCATCCTCAACCTAACCACACGGTCTACTCTTCACCAGAATGGTAACCCTACAAAACTAACATAACAGAACCCCCTGTCAATCCCAACATAACACAACATTAAACACTAACTTATGTCTCCCTATGTTAATCTTATGCAAAAACACACAAAATAACACTTTATTTCAACATTTAGACAGTCTGATGCAAAGCATGCTGGGAATTAGAAATCTGCTGCAACTAAAACAGTTTAGTTTACTTGAAATATGTCAGTGCTGTGAACTCAAAAGTAAAAGAAAGTTTTAAATACTCATAACTGTTAATTTAACTGAACTAATTTGTTTAATTTAAGTTTGTCCTACTCAAACGAATTAAGTATTTTGAGCATTAGGGTTTACAGTGTAATATACATATACACACACATATATATATGTATGTGTGTATATGTGAGTATATGTATGTATATATTATATATTCAAAATTTTAAATCATATGATTTTTAAAATGTTTTTGGAAAAACTCTCTTATGCTCACCAAAAATAAAATAAAATAAACAGTAATATTGTGCAATATTATTACAACTCAATTACAGTATTATATATTTTAATATATTTTTAAAAAATAAATCTTAATGTATTTTAATATATTAAAAAAAGAACAGTATTTATGTGAAATATAAATCTTTTTTTGTAGCATTATTAATGCTTTACTGTCACTTTTGATAAGATTAATGCATCTTAGCTTAATAAGATTATTAATTTCTTATAAAAAAAAAAAAACTTACTGACCCGAAACATTTAAACAGTCATGAATCTTGGATATAATTAATATATTTATACTGTGATTTATACAATTATTACATTTTCTACCCTAAAAATATAGGCTAATGTCTTTGAATTATCTTAATTTGCGGCCTTTTCATGGCAAATATTGATGTATGCGATTAATTTGATTAATCAACATATCACATAATTAAATCAAGTAAAATTTAATTGAAATTGATTGACCGCCCTAATTTTTAAATGATTTTAAACTTTTATTGATATGCAACATCAAGCATTTCACACAGTATAGATTGAAATGTTGGATTACTCGTCAACATGTTTTCAATAGCAAACCGACCTCATCACTTCAAACCAAAGTGGTGTTTTAATGTGCTTTGTGGTTTGGTTAACATCATCCATGTGCATGACCTCTTTTCACTCCCGCTTCAATGAAATAGCTGACATCTGTGGGCCGCTCTTAAACTTCAGTGGCTCCAGTAGAAATGTCAGTAGGGGGGGTTAGACGTCTCTCTGGGTGGTATCGGCCCTTAAACTGCTGTGTGAGGAGGGGAGGCGAGCGCTGGAATGTAGGCCATGGTGGTGCTAGTGTTCGCGGATTAGTCTGAGTCGCTAACCTGGATAAGACGACTGTGCCTGGCACTAATTAACCACCAGACTCCCCCATACTGGTACTGCCAGGCGAGATCAAACACTGCTATTATAACTGTGCTTATACCCCAGAGAGCCACTGAGAGCTTTATTGCATTATTCATGGTTATGAACGTTTGTTTTTTTTCTCTATTGTTTTTTTATTACCTCAGATAATGGTATTACATCCAGATTAGTGGTATTAAGACCAGCTGGTTCTTGTTTAGTCATTTAAGGGGTGAGTTTAAGTTCAGGTCATGCGTTTCACTTCCTGTTTGTCAGTGTTTTGAACTCAAGGGGAATCTGTTCTTCTGACCCAAGTTAAGATCCCTGTGAGTAATATACATGACATCCTAACCTAAACAAAAG
This sequence comes from Chanodichthys erythropterus, assembly GCF_024489055.1. Classification (NCBI taxonomy): domain Eukaryota; kingdom Metazoa; phylum Chordata; class Actinopteri; order Cypriniformes; family Xenocyprididae; genus Chanodichthys; species Chanodichthys erythropterus. Next base: position 30,119,885 of record NC_090240.1, read on the forward strand.
TGGTACCAACACATAGTTAAAGGGTTAACTAAATCAAACTAGCGCCTGGATTTAAATCCCAAGCACCACTTCCGTTTTATGCATAACATGGCGCTGTTATACACTGACTCATTTCTTGACAAAAAGCTTATTTGTTAAATCTTCAAACTTTCTAATAGAAGTTTGTATTAAATTATTGCAATTTTATTGTAATATATTGTAATATGATGCACTCTGTTTCAAAATGTACAATGCACTACAGCAAGGAGCAGTGTTTGGGAATGAATTTAATGTAACATGCATTATGTAATCAGATTACTTTTTTTGATGTTACACATTACTTGCTAAATATACACATTGATATTTGAGTTATTAAAAAAAAGTAATTCACTTTAGTTTTCAGTTTAATTTGCTTAAACATTTTAACTTCTCTATAATGTAGTCACTACTAATGTAGTCACTCTATAGTGTAGTGAAACAAACAAGAAGTAACAAAACACGGAAAAACAGGAAATATTGTGGTCAGATCATAATAATATTCTAAATGTGTTTTAAAAGAGAATGAAAGCAAAGAGTAGTGCAAAAGTAATGGAACACAATATTTTCCATAAAAAGTAACTACATAATGTAATTAGTTACTTTTTAAAGGGAGTAATGCAATATTGTAACTTTCCTCAACACTGGTAAGCAGAATGCTAATATCCCATTAAGATTCAAAACTTCTGACTTTCTTCTGTGTTTGCTTTCATGTATTTTTCCTGTTTCATTGGTCCCCCATCATTCCAGCATTTAAGAAAATGCTGATGTGCCTGGACACGATGTCGCCTCTTGGAGAACTGTGGCAGCTGAGTGGTCCTGATAGGCGCTTTTATGATGACTCTGGCTGTATGCTGCACTCTGGATTTATAAGTGTGTAAGCATGCACATGTGTGTAGAGGAGGTTCTTTAATGTTTAATAGTGAGAAAAGGAGCACACATCACTCATTTGCCCATAGGTAAGCCCACTCATAATCTGCAGCCTCATAAATGGGTGCATTTCTGCAGAATTGGCTCATTCATAAAGTTCTGTACATTTCATGTTTATTTTGTTTTTAATTAGTAATATTTTCAGTTAGCAATAAGTTTTTAGTTCAGTTCAGGATAAATACATTCTGCAGAACTGCATAGATTTTCTCCCAAAATTAGTAAAAAATGAAAAAGCATGCAGATTCCGTGTGTACCTGTTTAAGTGGCAGCGTGTGGAATTTTCAGAGTTCTCACAATTTTAGAAATGGAAAAGTCATGCAAATTAACAATATTAGAAAGAAAAAAAATGTATGGAAACTTTTATAGTGAACTTATAAGGTTCAACAACACTGCATTTTTTTTTTTTTTTTACAAAATATACACTACCGTTCAAAAGTTTATTGTAAGAAGTTTCTTATTACCACCAAGGCTGCATTTATTTGATCAAAAATACAGTAAAAAACAGTAATATTGTGAAATATTATTGCAGTGGCTGTTATTTTAATACATTTAAAAATGTAATTTATTCCTGTGATCAAAGCTGAATTTTCAGCATCATTACTCCAGTCTTCAGTGTCACATGATCCTTCAGAAATCATTCTAATATGCTGATTTGCTGCTCAAGAAACATTTCTTATTATCATTAATGTTGAAAACAGTTGTGCTGCTTAATATTTTTTGTGGAAACCATGGTACATTTTTTTTTCAGGATTCTTTGATGAATAGTAAGACCCAAAACAGAACAAACAAAAAACAGTGTTTATTTGAAATAGAAATCTTTTGTAACATTAAAATGTCTTTACTGTAATTTTTGATCAATTTAAATGTCCTTGCTGAATAAAAGAAAAAAATTGCGGTGCCCCTAAACATTTGAATGGTAGTGTGCATATATTTTTACAAACACACTTTATCAAATTACCCAATAATCGACAGGCCGGAAAAGACATCAAAATTTATAGGTCAAAAACTGGAAACTTTTGAAAAATACTTTTTTTTTTATTTTGGCCTTTTTGTAGCTTTTATTAACAGCAGTGTAATCAGAGGACACGAAATGTTAGTTAAAAGTGGGGGAAACCGTATTGATAAATTACTTGATCCAGATGTGGACCCACGTCTCCCATGTGGACTCCACAGCTCAGTATGTTGCTAAATGCTAACCCACAGGTTTTTTAAATTTTATAGAGATTTGCCAAATGGAATACATCCTAGATTAAACAGAAACTGCAAAGTGCTTTCAACACAAGCACATGATTATATGTGATGGGATCGACGCTTGCAGATATATGCAATATATATATTGCAATATACTGTATGTGGGAGTATTAGAAGTCTTGACATTTTCAAGTCTGCAGTTCTTAAAAACAAAGGAAAAAGTTTGCAGTCGATATCAGTGCTTCTGGGGTTTAGTTTGTGTTAGTTCAAGCAATAAAAGGGAGGGAACTGACACTGGTCAGAGATCAGTCTGTCTTAATACAGAGGAGCCCAGACAGGATGTCTCTTATATTAGGAGCACTGATCCCGGGTCAGGCACCAGGAGCGGGTTCTGATCTTTCAGAGTATTGACGGATCACGATGGAGTTTACCAAACAGATTAGCTTACAATCCATGTGGGAAAAACAATGTCAGGCCAATAAACAGCGCAGCCCAGATGTTGCCTTAAAGGTCAATCCACGTGCGCACTGTGTGTGTTTGAATATGTTGTGATATTCCCGATCCTCTTTATCCCAGTCCTGCTGTTCCTCATCATGCTGGTCCCAGTTGTCTGGCGTCTTTGAGCTACAGCAGGAAATACCAGCGTGGCCCAGGCCTGTTGACTTCAGGACGTGGTTTGGCTTAATGCGTTCTTCTCATCTCATCTTCATCTCCTCATTTCTGGTGCAGATTCACGTGTTAAACCACTAGTAAAGAAGGTAAACCAGCAGCACTTGTTGACTGAACACTTAGCCTGGTTTAAGGAGAAATGGAGGAATCAAAATGTCTATAACATAAATTGATCTAGCATAGCTCAGGGAATTTAATGAGAAATGTTTGAGTTAATATTGAAATCTGACATTGGCATCTAAGCACAGTTTGAGATCTTTTCTGAAAATCTAGAGGAGCCACATGTGAGATTTTCTCTCAAGAGAAAAGTTTGGGGAGCTGTATTTGTAAGCACTTGTTCTCCATTTCATCTCATTGGTGTCTAGGAGAAACAGTTGAGAGCATTAGGATATAGGGGAGAGTTCATCATTTCGTTAACTCCACAGGCGATTTAGGGCTCCCCAAACATTTCCCTAGCCGAGCTGCAATGTCTTGCGATTGGAGCTGCTCAAACAGGCACTGTATACTCCAACGCCCACTGCGAAAGAGGTTCTCAAGGGGTTCTCAAGGGAAACACTGAGAGATAAAATTGGATGGATGTTTATTTTTTGATTCTAATGAGAACTGAGGAAATTTTGAAGGTTTATTGCTACAGTATTCTGTGTAACACTGTCCTAACCAGGCATGACATGATAAAAATGCCAAGTGATAAAAACTGTCTCTTCAGTAATAGTTTGTTGAGCAGCCCTGCCCACAGTTAAATCCCATTGGTCCAAAATCGTGGTCCACATAAGTTGAATCTGATTGTCTGTTTTCACTTGTTAGTGTATTCTGGGTGGTTGCTAGGTAATTCACCCTTCACTGGGAGTTTGATTGACAGGTGCTCTGACCTATCACAATGCCAAATCTGCCATTTTGTCCGACAAACAAACCAGACAGGAGAGTTAGTAGATGGTCGGTGGACTTGAAATTGAAAAAAATGGTGTATTGACATCTTTATTGACATCATCTGTTTCTGATGTTCACTCATGTTTAATTCGTGCAATAACTAGGAAGAGATGATGGGTTTGTGTGTGGCTTGAACTGAGGCGCCACAGCGATCCGTCACGACACATTAAAGAGGCACAAAACGGTATTTAGTGTTTGAATTTCTTTAAAACATGACAACATTTTTGATTCATACCTTGTCTGTCAGCACGTTGTCAGCATCTTCTTTGCTCTGCGTTGTATTTTTCACTGCGTGAGAACATGAAGTGTGGCGTGAGAGCGCTGTGGCTTGTCGGACGTAATGACAGTAGCTTCTAAGGAGGGCGGGTCTTTGCAAAAGGGTCAATTGCTTCAAGGTAGTTGCTAGGACCCCAAAATTTTGTTTTTAAGATATGGCTTGTCTTGGGGATAACATTCATGTCCATTATACAAAACAATATGGACGAGTTATGTGCCGAAATGTAATACTTAGTATGAATAATAGTAATAATAATCATACTCAACACATAAACTGAGATTTTCACCAGCCTAACACATTCTCTCATTATTTTCCCTCTGTCACAAATCCTTCTTTATTAAATGTTTGAAAATAACTCCCCATCTGGACAGTGACCTTCTGTGCCATGGCACGTATTTCTTGCCCAGCGCCCTTTACCTGTGAGAGCGCTGCATGCACGGTGCCATCTATTCACTGCAATGGCACGGGCTCAAGGCTCAGGCATTTTGGCAGCCACTCACTGGCATGAGAATTGTGTTCGGGCTGCCCATCGAGGGCTGCTTTGAGAGTTTTTGGAGTGATTGTGGCTTGTGCTAGGAGAGTGCTAGCAAACAACTCCCACCTCCTCGTCCTCGTCCTCCTCCTCTTCCCGCTCTCTCGGTCCAACTGTGAAGGTCTGCGTATTGTTGAGAGTCTTGAGTGAAGTGTGGAATGAACTGAGCACACTTTGAATGCAATCCTCCTCAAAGCATTCTTCTGTAGAGGCCATCGAGACATCCAGAGGGCTTAAGTTTGGATTAGTTTTAAGCCCCAGGTGAGAGAGCGTAGGTTCAAAGTTAGTCCAGCCAGGGGGGGTGACCTCTCAAAGGAATCATTCATCAAAGTTAGGACAGCAGTTAGAAATTTAGCTCGTTTTTTCTGTTTTAGCTCTTGAAACTGTCTGGGATTGTCGCCGGAGCTGTCAGGGAGGACCT